>NC_064643.1:155619561-155922592 GCF_023864345.2 Schistocerca serialis cubense
CTTAACGTCGTCTGACATTATTTTCCTTTATCTCTGAAGGGCCTTACATGATTTTCCCTAACAGGTTCTACACTTTTACATGTACATTCTGTGCCGGCATAAGCTATCGCCAGCGTACCAGTAGGCAAAGACGATGTGTGAAAATCGATTAATAGGCACTGGGTCAAGCATACCAGTCACGAGAGAGACCAGGGACACACTCACAAGCAACACTCCGCCAATGCCCTCTTGACAGAATGTATTTAGACCACCAGCGCTGACTGGAGGGCCTCACTCACTCAGTCATCCAGTTTGGCGTCTGTCAGTTAACGGCAGTGTGAGTTTGGTTCGTCACAGGCTACGACAGTACATAGTCACTAGATCAGTGACTAGAGAGTGACTAGTTTACGTCAACCAGTATTGTATTGTACTAGCGTTGAGAAACTGAAGTTTCTAATAGCAGGATTATCAATATGGACATCCGTCTGCAAGGGGACTACTGCTGATGACCTTGTACGACAAAATATGGAGTCTATTCAAGATAAGTAAATACACTCCTGGAAATGGAAAAAGGAACACATTGACACCGGTGTGTCAGACCCACCATACTTGCTCCGGACACTGAGAGAGGGCTGTACAAGCAATGATCACACGCACGGCACAGCGGACACACCAGGAACCGCGGTGTTGGCCGTCGAATGGCGCTAGCTGCGCAGCATTTGTGCACCGCCGCCGTCAGTGTCAGCCAGTTTGCCGTGGCATACGGAGCTCCATCGCAGTCTTTAACACTGGTAGCATGCCGTGACAGCGTGGACGTGAACCGTATGTGCAGTTGACGGACTTTGAGCGAGGGCGTATAGTGGGCATGCGGGAGGCCGGGTGGACGTACCGCCGAATTGCTCAACACGTGGGGCGTGAGGTCTCCACAGTACATCGATGTTGTCGCCAGTGGTCGGCGGAAGGTGCACGTGCCCGTCGACCTGGGACCGGACCGCAGCGACGCACAGATGCACGCCAAGACCGTAGGATCCTACGCAGTGCCGTAAGGGACCGCACCGCCACTTCCCAGCAAATTAGGGACACTGTTGCTCCTGGGGTATCGGCGAGGACCATTCGCAACCGTCTCCATGAAGCTGGGCTACTGTCCCGCACACCGTTAGGCCGTCTTCCGCTCACGCCCCAACATCGTGCAGCCCGCCTCCAGTGGTGTCGCGACAGGCGTGAATGGAGGGACGAATGGAGACGTGTCGTCTTCAGCGATGAGAGTCGCTTCTGCCTTGGTGCCAATGGTGGTCGTATGCGTGTTTGGCGCCGTGCAGGTGAGCGCCACAATCAGGACTGCATACGACCGAGGCACACAGGGCCAACACCCGGCATCATGGTGTGGGGAGCGATCTCCTACACTGGCCGTACACCACTGGTGATCGTCGAGGGGACACTGAATAGTGCACGGTACATCCAAACCGTCATCGAACCCATCGTTCTACAATTCCTAGACCGGCAAGGGAACTTGCTGTTCCAATAGGACAATGCACGTCCGCATGTATCCCGTGCCACCCAACGTGCTCTAGAAGGTGTAAGTCAACTACCCTGGCCAGCAAGATCTCCGGATCTGTCCCCCATTGAGCATGTTTGGGACTGGATGAAGCGTCGTCTCACGCGGTCTGCACGTCCAGCACGAACGCTGGTCCAACTGAGGCGCCAGGTGGAAATGGCATGGCAAGCCGTTCCACAGGACTATATCCAGCATCTCTACGATCGTCTCCATGGGAGAATAGCAGCCTGCATTGCTGCGAAAGGTGGATATACACTGTACTAGTGCCGACATTGTGCATGCTCTGTTGCCTGTGTCTATGTGCCTGTGGTTCTGTCAGTGTGATCATGTGATGTATCTGACCCCAGGAATGTGTCAATAAAGTTTCCCCTTCCAGGGACAATGAATTCACGGTATTCTTATTTCAATTTCCAGGAGTGTATTTCCAGTTCATGTAAATAAAGAACCGTATTAATCCATGTGTGCATTTCTGTTGTAGAAAGAGGATACCGATCACCCGTAATAACATCTGTATCCCTCCCCAACCTCTTCCTGTTCCATTCGTAGATAGTGTGACGGGATAATGACCGTCGGTACACCTTTGTATTACCTCTAGTTCATCTGGTTTTCTCGTATTGGATATTTCGTGGGACGTGCGAGGAAGTAGTATCTATCGCGATTCTCCATGGAACATGCTGTCTCGGAATTTCTTTGATAAAACTTTCAGAGATGCACAAAGTCGCCCTTGTAGTGTCTGCCACTGTTGTTCTTGAGCATATCCACAACACTCTCTTGCTTATTGAAAAATTCCGTGACGAAAGATGCCTCTTATGTACGTCAGCCTGGCATCCGGCTCCTGCCAGTATCTTTTCGTGAGGTCATTCCACTTTGGGTCGCATCGGACAGTTCAAATGGTTCAAATGGATATAAGCACTATGCGACTTAACATCTGAGACCATCAGTCCCCTACATTTAGAACTACTTAAACCTAACTAACCTGACATCACACACACCCATTCCCGAGGCAGGATTCGAACCGGCAACCGTAGCAGCAGCGCGGTTCTTGACTGTAGCGTCTAGAACCGCTCGGCCACAAAGGCCGGATCGGACAGTTCCTTCTAGGTATTTTACGGTAGTTATTACTTCCAGTGAATTGTGACACATAATGTAATCGCACGTTTCAAAACCTTCCTCTCCTTTTAATCAAACCTTATATGCTTCTGGATTTCAGTATAACCACGTAAAATCAAATCTCGTGCATACTGTTCTGTTGCCCGAGCGCCTTCCCAGAAATATCTATTAAGGATTCTTTGCAACTTTAGACGATTTAAGCTCATATACACACATCAAAAAAAAAGTTCTGCATCACTCCGGTTCCCACAACTCCCGAAGATAAACGTTGACTGAGGATATTGTATCACAGACACAGTGACTGTTCAGGGATGCCACTAAACCTGCCCAGATGTTAACAACATGGCATGAGCAGCACCTCTTAGGCTAAGGGGATCCAACAGCCCATCAGTTACAGTCATTCCACTAGCAAGGAAGTACTCGGCTCGTGGGCTGTGGTCCAAACATGCCTAGACGGTCAATTCCGCGGTTTGATCGTGTCCGCGTTGTTATTTCTGCCAGGAAGGGCTCTCAACAAGGGAATTGCCCAGGAGCCTCGGAGAGCACAAAAGCGATGTTCGGACATGCAGGAGATACAGAGAGACTGGAAATGTCGATGACATACCTCGCTCAAGCCGCCCAAGGGCTACTACTGAAGTGGATGACCGCTACCTACAGATTATGGCTCGGAGGAACCCCGACAGCAACGCCACCATGTTGAATAATGCTTTTCGTGTAGCCACAGGACGTCGTGTTACGACTCAAACTGTGCGCAGTAGGTTGCATGATGCTCAGCCTCACTCCCGACGTCCATGGCGAGGTCCATCTTTGCAACCACGACACCATGCAGCGCGGTACAGATGGCCCCAGCAACATGCCGAATGGACCGCTCAGTATTCGCATCACGTTCTCTTCACCGATGTGCGTCGCATATGCCTTCAACCATATAATCGACGGAGTCGTGTTT
Source organism: Schistocerca serialis cubense (assembly GCF_023864345.2). NCBI lineage: Eukaryota > Metazoa > Arthropoda > Insecta > Orthoptera > Acrididae > Schistocerca > Schistocerca serialis. Next base: position 155,623,152 of record NC_064643.1, read on the forward strand.
GGAGGCAACCCAGTCAGGCTGAATGCAGGAGATCCACCGTCCAGCGAGTGCAGCAAGATGGAAGTTCACTGCTGTTTTGGGCTGGAATTATGTGGGGCCAGCGTACGCAGCTGGTGGTTATGGGAGGCGCTGTAACGGCTGTACGATACGTGAAGTCCATTCTCCGACCGATAGTGCAACCATATAGGCAGCATATTGGCGAAGCATTCGTTTTCATGGAGGACAATTCATGCTCCCATCGTGCACATCTTGTGAGTGTCTTCCTTCGGGATAACGACATCGCTTGACAAGAGTAGCCAGTATGTTCTCCAGACAAGAACCCTATCGAACATGTGCCTAGGATAGATTGAAAAGGGCTGGTTTTTTTTTTTTTTTTTTTTTTTTTTGACGATGTGACCCACCAACCACTCTGAAGGATCTATGCCGAAACGCTGTTGAGCATTGGAACAATGTGGACCAACAGTGCCTTGATGAACTTGTGGACACAATGTCACGACGAATACAGACACGCATTAATGCAAGAGTTCATGCTACTAGGTATTAGAGGTCATGGTGCGTACAGTCATTTGGGTCACCACCTCTGAATGTCTCGCTGTATGGTGGTACAATATACAGTGTTGACGTGTGGGTCAATCTGGACTAACACTGCTTTGATGAACTTGTAGATAGTATGCCACGACGAACAGACATACATCTTTGCAAGATGACGTGGTTATGGTATTAGAGGTACTGATGTGCAAAAAATCTGGACCACCACCTCTTAAGGTCTCGCTGTATTGTGGTACAAAATACAATGTGTGAATTTCATAAGCATTAAAAAGGTCGGAATTGATGTTTATGTTGATCTCTATTCAAATTTTCTGTACAGGTTCCAGAACTCTCGGAACCGAGGTGATAAAAACTTTTTTTATTGGGCATTTACATGTAACGTGAGAAAGGTTGACGAATAATACATTCAAATATTATTAATATCAGTCTCTTGAGTATATTTCACAGCCCAAGCCCTTAAGCCAGTACACATATTCCCTTAGAATGTACTGAAACCTAAGTAAGAGTAGGAGTTATCCTAAGCTCTTATAGTGAGAAAGATTCCCCACCCATGACGTGATCAATATTACGCTGCTCAACGGCGTTCTCTTGACTATTAGCCTGCAACCTACGTAATGTTAATTTATAAAGTCATCTGTTTGCATAGTACACACACCAAATCATCTCGATTCCGAGAGTTTCGGAACCTGTACAGAATATTTGAATAGAGATCAACATAAACATAATTTCTGCTCTTTTTATTGCTCGTGAAAACCACACATTGCATGTTTTACCACCATACAGCGACACCTTCAGAGGTGGTGACCCGAACGGCTGTATACACCGTTACCTCAAATACCGAGCAGTACGTCCTCTTGCACTGATGCATGCTTGTTTTCGTCGTGGCATATTATGCACAAGTTCATCAAGGCACTGTTGGTCCAGATTGCCCAGCCCTCAACGGCGATGCGGCGTGCATCCCTCAGAGTGGCTGGTGGGCCAAGTGGTCCATAAATAGATCTTTTCAATCTATCCTAGGCACATGTTCGATAGGTTCATGTCTGGAGAACATGCTGGCCACTCTAGTCGAGCGATGTCGTTATCCCGAAGGAAGACACTCACAAGATGTGCACGATGGGCGCATGCATTGTCCTCCATGAAAACGAATGCTTCGCCAAGATGCTGCCTATATGGTTGCACTATCGGTCGGGGAATGGACTTCACGTTTCGTACAGTCGTTACGGCGCCTCCCATAACCACCAGTGGCGTACGCTGGCCGCACTTAATACCACCCCAAAACAGCAGTGAACTTCCAACTTGCTGCACCTGCTGGACAGTGTATCTAAGGCGTTCACTCTGACTGGGTTGCCTCCAAACACGACTCCGTCGATTGTCTGGTTGAAGGCATACGCGACGGTCATCGGTGAAGAGAACGTAATACGAATACTGAGCGGTCCACTCGGCATATTGCTGGGGCCGTTTGTACCGCGCTGCATGGTGTCGTGGTTGCAAAGATGGACCTCGCCATGGACGTCGGGATTGAAGCTGCGCATCATGCAACCTACTGCGCACAGTTTGAGTCGTAACACGACGTCCTGTGGCTACACGAAAAGCATTATTCAACATGGTGGCGTTGCTGTCGGGGTTACTCCGAGCCATAATCCGTATGTAGCGGTCATCCACTTCAGTAGTAGCCCTTGGGCGGCTTGAGCGAGGTATGTCGTCGACATTTCCTGTCTCTCTGTATCTCCTGCATGTCCCAACATCGCTTTTGTGCTCTGCGAGACTCCTGGACACTTCCCTTGTTGAGAGCCCTTCCTGGCAGAAATAACAAAAAAATGGTTCAAATGGCTCTGAGCACTATGGGACTGCTGTGGTCGTAAGTCCCCTAGAACTTAGAACTACTAAAACCTAACTAACCTAAGGACATCACACACATCCATGCCCGAGGCAGGATTCGAACCTGCGACCGTAGCGGTCGTGCAGTTCCGGACTGTAGCGGCTTTAACCGCTCTGCCACTCCGGCCGGCCGCAGAAATAAGAATGCGGACACCATCAAACCCCGGAATTGGCCGTCTAGGCATGGTTGGACCAAAGAGCCGTTTACCTCCTTGCTAGTGGAATGACTGGTACTGATGGGTTGTTGGATCCCCTTTGCCTAATAGCCTGGGCGGGTTTAGTGGCATCCCTGAACAGTTAAAGTCACTGTGTCTGTGATACAATATCCACAGTCAACGTTATCTTCAGGAGTTCTGGGAACCGGGGTGATGAAAAACTTTTGTTGTTGTTTGTGTATTAGAAGCCACCTTACACCGTTATTATTTCAAACAATATGAGATGAACTTACATTCATTTTAGTACATATAAATTACTCAGTTTTAGTAAGATTAGGTGGAGCAATGGGTGTTTTGGGACAAAGGTATGCATATGCAGTCAGTGGTGAATGTATCGACTACCGTCAGGAAGAACCGTAAGAGCGTGACGAAACCGAGTGACCGGAAGTACACGTACTCTACGTAAGCCGGGAATTATTACGCATAATAGCACAAAGTTTGTAAATAACTGATGGCAATCAAACAACAGGCACTGATTTCCACAAATACACGCAAGGGAATCCGTAATGGCAGTCTCCACCCTGCCTAACCGTTACACGGAAATAAAAGAAATTCCCCCAAAATACCTATACGAAGCGTCACACTTTGGCCACATTTCATTCTGCCAGACTTACAATGAGAACTTGCACGTAATTAGATGAACCAACCCTTTTTCTACACACCTAGTAGCAAAAGCGCATGCAAAATACTAGATTCAAACATGGGCAGCAGTTTTCAGTTAATCTACACACGCATTTGGGCTTATCTCTCCGTAGTTGCCAAATTTTAGAAATCGACCTAGAGAGAGAGAGAGAGAGAGAGAGAGAGAGACTTATTCTTATTCTAGACATCTAGACATGTTGTGGCGAGGGGCCACGCAAATTACTAGACTGTAATTTGAACAGCAGATTCGTTGGAACTGAATATGACTCAACACACGGGAAGTCTATCTCAGTGTGATGCAACACCCTTTCCAGATGAACCAGCACGTTTTCAATTACACACGTGTTGGCGGAAGGCCAGCTAACTTAAACAACACAATTCCAATCTGTTCCACGGTATCTCACATACATTAACGCACGATTTCTTATCTGAGTCGGTAAAAGTATTAACTTAAAGAGAACACGAGGCAAATTAAATCCAAAATTATTTCGAATTCAATTTCTAAAATGCGAACCAGATTAATAGCATGAATGTTAAATACGTCTGTGTTACTCCTCACTGAATTTACTTGAAAATAACTCCACTGTGAAACACCAGTTCACAAGCTGCGCACATCGCCCAGGAAGCGTCTCTGATCCTTCGGGCCTGTGGAGCGGGAGGGGGGCGGAAGTTTGTAACTGTCCCCAACCCTGAGTCGTCCTTCTTGCTTCTGCTATGTCCCTGGCTCCTCCCAGGCAAATGAACCTATTGGCTCGTACCACAGCCCAAGAAGGCTCTATCTGTGCCTACTAGGGGGCGATTTTTAATATTGATACTTCTCCATTTACACATGGACATATATCTTCACATTGGAGAGAAAGAAGAGGGGATGGATCAGCATCAATGTAGAAACAAAAGAAGAAACGCATTTGCGTTCTTTCTTCTCTTTCCGAGGCCAGAGTGCGATGTAATGTCAGAAGAAAATATACACAATGCCGCTGATGGCTTTATGCCGAAATTATACCCAATTTAAGCGGAAACTGGACTAATTGACTCTTTTTAATGTAGTGGAATTTTTCGCGTACTTGTGCGCAACATGTTATATTTATGTACATTCAGGGTCAGCTGCGAATACCTGTATCCATCATTAGTCATCAGTAAGACTTTCTGTGGTTCGTTTGAGGCATCCCCATTGCTGCTTTCTTGTAGGTAATCGCTTACTCTGCGAACAGCTTGCGGGAGCGCCCGAATTTATCCACTAGTTCATTTGTACAAGGTGATTCAGCTGACCCTAGCGATGTCACTTTGTACAACCTGCTGTTATATACCTGTCATTCAAAAACCACGCCTAGACTTTCGTGTTCTCTCGTTTGTTTAGCGCAGACTACTACCCCAAAAGAGAAAACGAATAGGGCCGTTCTGTGGGGAATGTAATATGGTTAAATTTTGTACTGGAATACGTCTTATCTAGAGGCCTTAGTTTTCGAGTTATTCAAGAAAACCGTACAAAAGTGAGACGCAAGCGCACCCCCGCTCCCACACTAAGCCCTTACCATTCAGGATACCTAGTGTGGTGTTCATGGAACTCCGTCGTACTAATGTACAAATATTTGCAACTACACGAATTATTTCCCACATTCTACCTTTTGGCCTTCACAGACTGGTCTTATAATGCCACAGGCTTAGTCGAGCGCTTAATAATTTTAAAAATAACGCTTCCGTAAATTTTAACTAACAATTTTGTGAATTTTGACACCGTAAAATAAACAGTTATAGCGTTCTTTCGTCGGGAGTTCTAAGGAATTACTGTGTTTTCAAACTTTAAGTTTTGATCGAATTTTCGGCGTAACGTTTGCAGAAGTCTGATTCTTTCATCACCCTCACGGCTACGTTTAAATTAATAATGTTTACTAAACAGCCGACTACGCTGGTACCGTAATTGCCCGATCAACAGAGACCACAAGAGGACGAATATCGGGAAAAGTTCGTGTGGTCAGAAATTTTTGTAGAGTGGTAGTAACTGGACAACCGTTGCCTCCAGCGAAAACGTATCCCAGTACAAAATTTAATTACTTTACATTTCCTACAAAAAGCTTCCGATCAGTTTTTCTGTAAGTCTAATAGTTTGCGCGCAACGAGCGAGAAAATATGACAACGTCGCTGGTTATTTTTTATAGACCAGATACAGAATTGTGGGTTGGAAAAAACTGCAAGAGCAGGGGCACCTGAATCGCTCAGCGTACAGTATATCGTGAGCTTTAACGGTCCTTTCGACAAGAGTGAAATTACTTTCACATTTGCTGATTTTGTTCCATTGAGGTCGATGTGTTGAGTTCTATCTGTTGTGAGACGTCGGCCTTTTCGTAGTCTCTTTCTCGAATTTTCTCATCAACGTGGAACCGCAACACGTGTAAATAACTCAATTTTGCATTTCAATTTTAAAGAGGAGGTGAGACATGAGTGGTCATGAGAGTCAGAGGGTGCTGTAGTTAGTTTTACCTTGCTTTCAGTCTTCCTTTAAATGACTTCAGTACAACGTTCTTGTTTCTGTCTAACATTTCTGCATGTGGGAACAGTTTCGGGAGCTATGTGTGGGAGGCCTCTAAATACGCGCTTCTCACGGGATCCGGCGCAGGTGGAGCTCCGAACATCCTTACGGCAGGCGACCTCAGGGCGAAACACGAGGAGTGTGACGCTGATCGCTAAGCCGCTTAGAGCTGAAACAAAAGTGGACCTGTGGTCCGTTTTGCGGCGAAATGCGGTCCGCACAACAGTGTACTAGTTCAAGAGGGTGGAGCGAGGCGAGCCACCCCCGTTAGCCAGAGCAAAAGTGGGGTGGGTGACAGCTGAGCTGAACAGCAAGCAAACATTCTGCAGCGGGTCACCACTCGCTACTAGAATAACACAGCCTCGAGAAAACTCAGCACAATACAGACTCAGAGTCTTCCGTGAGAGCGTTAATCATTAAAAGTTTCCGTTCCTGTTTCCAGACATCCTACGAGCAGGGAGACCACAACACCGGGCCGGGCAGCCATTGCTTCGTGCAGAAGTTGCTGAGTGGTTGGTCCACAGTCACCATTGTGGTGGGAGAAAATTTCATTATAATTCACTGTAATTGGAAGATCGTCTCGGCACTGCCCTACGATTGCTCGCGAGAGAGGAACGTAAACGCTGCTTCATGCTGATATGGGAAAATTTGGAAATTTGTGGTAAGTTCCTATGGGACCAAACTGCTGAGGTCATCGGACCCTAGGCTTTACTTAATCTAACTTAAAGTTACGCCCATGCCCGAGGGAGCACTCCAACCTCCGACGGGAAGAGCTGCGCGAACACTGGGAAAGCGCCTAGACCGGGCAGCTACCCGCGCGGCTCTGAGATGGGAAGCGAGAAGAGCGAATACTAGGCAGCTTTACTCCAGGACAGCAAGTGACTTGGCCATTCGTGTTGTGAGTCTAAAAGTTTTTCTTTCGGAACGGCATCTGCTACAGTGGAGCACTGCCGCTGTACGGGCAATCCTGCCTACCCCTACAGCAGCGTTGTCCAGGGCGCGACACAGTCTTGCGGCAGTAATAGGAACCCCCGCGACGAAAGGGGCCGCCTGCACTCGTATGCGCAGTTTCAGTTTGGTCTGCGACGCGCGGCTGGTTCGGACGCCGTCGCAGCGCTGAGCCACTGACCAGTGCTGCGACCGAAGTCGTGCGACTGAGGTGTTCCACTTGGTGTTGTCGCGTAATGTCTACGCAACAAAACAAAAACAAAAAAGGAAACTACAACCGGATATTCACAGAAAGTAATACTATATGAGTTTCTCTCTCGGAATCACTGTCTTTAGATTTAAGATATCGTAAGTACAAGGGCGCCTTGTTCCAGCACGATCACAGTTGTGAAAGTGCCATTTGCTCGAAAATTCCTTTGCTTGTTCCATATGTCTTTCGTTTCAAGGAGCTGGAAGTAAATAGGAGAAAGTTTGTAGACAAATGCGAACAGTACTTCTCACACAATTCTGCTGACGTATCTTGTATCATTTCGGAAGGAAAATACTAGAGACGCGAAAGATACTTCTGTTGGTAAAAACTTCAAGGAAGGTATTTAAGCTAGTACTCATTTTTAAGTATTTCATAAAAGTTAAGTGATATTTTCAAGAAAATATGGCGAAGCATTAGGGGCTCATGTAGTAGATATAGAAGAGAAGTAATGCTTAGGATACGATCAAACGTCTCAGTGAAACAAAGGAAATGGGTTCTGTATGATCATTAGGTTTTCACGGGTACATTTAGACACGAAAGAAAATACATAAAGCTCTTGACTTCGAGCATACTTCTCTACTCTGCCAGTACTTTCCACTTCTATGCCTTCGCACCATGAACGTTGCAGCCATAAATGCACAAATAATAAACCATGCAAATAATACTGATGCTACCACCAGACGCAATGAGTTTCTGAAACTTCTGACTCGTAATCTTGCTGATGATTATTTGCGTCTACCTTCTTAGTAATCATCATTAGCAAGAGATCTCAGACGAGATATTCAGAGTCTTTTTCCGGATGAAGGCGCCACCCAACCCACAGAAGATGACCGAGGTTCAAAAAGGCATTTCGTAGGTTCATGCGTCAGAAAACGGAGTAACACTGTGTTTTGTTTGTGTTTTATAAAAGGTGAAAGTAATGGAGACAATTCGAAATACCTGCGCTCTATGGAGTGAGTGCTACCGAGAAAGTGCTCTCGTTTCAACTACGATCGTTCTGAGATAAACTATTCCCGACATTCAGGAAGACAAACATGCGTTGAATAAGGACGTTTCTGCGATTTACTAGTATTGTCAGTGACAGTGTATCCAATAATTGGCAAGTGTGACAAGCAATTAACCGCTGTGCAACTCTTGCCTTCAGCAATCACACTGAGGATCAAAGAAAGGAAGGCGAATCATAGTACAATATGTCGCCGAAAATTAGATCAGATGGCGAAGGAGAAACTCGAACTGGGAAGGATGGGGAAGGAAGTCGTGTGGGACCTTTCGAAGATCAGATCCTGGCATTTGCTGTACAGATTTAAGGAGATCACCGTAAACCTGATGGCAATTTGAAGTAACTTATGGTAACTTCATTAGGAGACAACAGTGGGTGAGCCATAACAAATATTATCTCAAATAATGGCCTGTATACGTCCACAAAATATATTTTTATTGTTATACTGTAACACCAAGATCGATTATAAATAATGTATACTGCATAACTTTATGTATGTAAGTATGAAGTGTTTGGTCTTGGAAACCAGTATTAGTGTGATGCCAACTGTTCATGAAATGTGTGCATAGTTCTCTTACAAAGGAAGTGACTGTTTACGGGTCCCCACTTTAATCTTTTCTAGTATGAGAAAGTTAATCTAAATAGTAGTTTTGCTAATGAAAAATGAAATATTTCCACAGTAGAGTGAATATAAAAAGTGTATGTACAGCGACATTTAATTGCATTTATGATGTTTGTGTGTTACTTAAATCAGGACTCTATTCATTTTCAAATTTTGTCTAGTGATGCCTTTGACAACATTTGGTATTGAATCGCTTAATGGTTGATATGATAATTGTTATTAATAGATGTATAGGGCCATTTGTCTTTCTGTGATTGCAAACTAGACGTATGATAACTACTGCTATCTACTGTTCATCTCTTCTGTAGTTGTGTGTGTTCCTTGCACTTTACAAAGAAAGAAGTAACGAAAGTTTCCTTTAGTAAAATTATAGTTAAATTCTTTAAACTTAATATTCTAAATTATTGAGCCTAATTAGGCTGGCGACCGCATATTCATTCTTTTACGTATATTTAATTACTTTCTTAACTTCCAAATATAAAGTCTTTCAGTTTTTGTACTAATTGCAATTTGTACGAAAAGATAGCTCGATACCGTCTGTCCACTAGGTCAACATGGGTCAAACTATGTAAAATTCCTCCCAAAGGGTAACGATAGTTGCAATGAAGTGTTATACTTAACGCGGAATTGTAGCGCATGGGTTATACTTGGTTTCCATGGAAAGGACTAGAAGTTCGGTTAACAGGGAGCCTGAAGGTTATAGACGACTTGCATTTGCGTTATAATACATTTGATGGCACAAAGAAGTTACGTAGTGTTGGGAACTGCTTCACACGGATGTATCATTTGCAGTTCACATTTATGTCAACAAATGAGGTGCCTTGCAGTCACAGAATAACAAATGTGACATGGAAGACAGCCCTTGTGATGGCTGATGCAGATAATGCACAGTGTAGGAAACGAAATTAGTTGCAGATGTTATGTGGAAGTATTCTCTCCTGTCTGTAGCCATATATTTGATAAGTCGATGACACGCCTGAGCCGTGGTAAAATTTGCTGTTTTAAAGAGCGCGCCGCAGCGCGATGTGTGGAGTAGCCGCCTTCCGTTTCTGACGGTGGCGCCGCTGTGGCAATCGCAACTTTCGTGTCTCCCTCTGGTGGAAAAGGGGAAAAGTTGCCTCTTCACGTGCATTTAAGGGGCGCTATGAGCTCGGCAGTTAGTCAGTCTGAGTCGGTCAGTCGGAGTAAGTCTGGGGGCAGTCTGTCAGTCTCGGCGAGTCGGTCAGTTGGTCAGCCGGGTCAGTGTGGGGCAGTTAGTGTCTGTCTGTCGTCCGGAGTGCTAGTATGTGTTATGGCGCCAGTCTGCTCGAGTTTGTTCAGGCAATGGACATTGGTAGTTGCATTGATCGGTAGGTCGGTCTCTTCCCGGGGCAGGTATGTCGGGTAGCCTTAGGGCATGTTTCCTCTGCAGGGTTATCGCTTAGTCAATGTCAGTCTGCCGTCTGGAGTGCCATGATGTCTGTCGTTCAGATCGACCTTAAGGCCGTTTGGATCGATCGGTTGGTCGGTCGTGCACTGAGACACAAGATGCCGTGTCCGTCTTGAGCGTCGTCGCATGCGAGGTCGCCACGTGGCAGCCAGTGGGCCGCGCCCTATAGCGAGGATTAGTGGCTTTGCGGCCGACTCGAGAGCAACATGAGTCAACCCACGACATCGGTCTGGCCGGCGCGAGCTGCGACGCCGTGAGACGGGAGATTAGCGCGCCTCCCTGCGTCCGTTGAAGCGGCTGGCAACGGACGGTTGGGGATAGCGTTTTGGACGTGCTGCGCCAGGTCTTCGCCAGACAACGCAGGTTATTAAAGGTTAAGTGATTCGTGATATGTTGTTTCATTTACTTGCTAAATTCTACTTGTGTTCTTGGTCAGTCTCTCTCCCCAGCTTGCTCGCCTGTCTTTCGTCCTCATTTATTAGGCAGTTAGTGTCTGTCTGTCTGTCTGCCGTATGGTAATAGCTGCCTCTGTCATGTTTGTCGGATTCCGTGTTAACGAATTTATGGAATTCAGGTGAAAAGGCCGAATTCCTGAAATATGTTTTTACCTTGCATACCATCTTGCGAGGCGGTATATATGTAATGTAGAGCATGTTGTACGTTTTATGTAAGTCTGAAGTTCATATGCTTTATTTCAATAGTCATTTTTATAAAGTTGCCACCCTTCCACCGTAAGAGTCCTTTTAAAAACAAATTGTACTTTCGGTGGAAAACAATTTTTTAGTGTGAGTGTTTGTACTATTTCCATCCCTCTTACGGGGTGCATAGTTAATGTGTTTGTGTGAGTCGTTGAAATTTTTAGTTTAAAGTAATCTGGTGTATTGCAGATTTGTACCAGTGTAGTCTTTCAGATGTTGTTGTGAGCAGTCGTGACTACGGCCGTGTTGAAAGGGAGCGGCAATCTTCTCAGCCCGAAGGCTCATACTGTCGATATTGTTCTTTCTGCGTCTATATAAAATTGTAACTTGATATTTCGAGGGTGCTTTTCTGCTTATAAATTTTAAATCTGTTTTTGAAAAAGCTTTTATGAATAAAATTCCCATTTGTTAAAGGTAATTTCATTTTCATCAGTTACTCCCTGGCAACTACTTCCAAGCTCACCTAGTGTGATTAAATGTGTTAATGTTCTTGATGAATCGCTAGTAAATAAAGTAAATTCTTTAATAAAAATATTTTGAAAGTAAATTCACGGTTCAACGCCAAATGGAATTCATTCAGGATCTTAAGTGGTATACCACGAATATATCAAGTGAATCATGCAAGATAATTCCTTGTCATTCCAGGACGTAAAAAACCGTCACAGGACATCAGACATGTTCCTCTATGTTGTCATGACCCTACGACAGTAGCAGGAGGTCGATTATGTTTCTACAGGCAATGTCTTTCTTGAGTGGGCTAAAAATTTAGGACACTATCTTGTGCATCAATGATGCAGAGGCTTAATTACCCTTCCTATCAGGTCATGAGAAGTATTCAAGGATTTATGGTGAGGGAGGACAATGGACTGCTGTAAGACTACCGCAATACGTACTAAAGAAAATAAAAGTATTCCACCGTGTCGCAGATGCATTTCATTAACATCGACATGTAGTAGAACGTATGAACAAATACACTGCCTTTTGACATCGAAACGACACGTAGTCGGAAGCCGCGCGAAATGGCCGCGCAGTTAGAGGCGCCATGTCACTGACTCCGCGGCCCCTCCCGCCGGAGGTTCGAGTCCTCCCTCGGGCATGGGTGTGTGTGTTGTTTTTAGCTTAGGTTAATTTAAGTAGTGTGTAATTCTAAAGAGCGATGACCTCCGCAGTTTGGTCCGTTAAGAACTCTCACACATTTTAACATGTTTGGAACTGGAATGCATCGCTCCTGGAGACACAGATAGCCCTTTATTTCACGACGTACTGTGTACAGAGGCTCTCAAATTGATTTCGTGTTTTTAGAGTTCCAAAAATGATTTGGATACCTTTCCTCACAAGCAGCTTTAACCGGATTACTTTCCTATGGACTATCGCGTCAGTTGTGCGATTGGATTCGGGATATCCTGTCAGAAAGGTCACAGTAACTGACACGAATGACCTGACTAATGAAACAGAGGTGATGAGTGGGACTCCAAAAGTAAAACTACGCAGACCTTGTAATATTACTAATATTTATAAAAGATTTAGCAGAGAATCAGAACATTTCTCTTAGATTTGTGGCAGGTGGAGCTCATTTCTAGTTAACTCCGCAGAAGAGCGTGGTGAAATGCAAAACAGTGTTGAAAATATAACTTCACTGTGCAAAACGTGACAGTTGACCCAAAATAATAAAATGAGTGTGGTTCTCCAAATGATAACTAAGAAGCTTTCGTAAAGCTTCGAGAAACCGTTCAGTAAAACAAAGCTGACGGTTATAGATCTAGTTTAAAGTCCTGAGGGTTACAAATGCAAACGGCGTAATTGGGAAATATCACATGTTGCGAGGAACAGATGTTGAGTTTTTGAAACCCTTAGAAAACTCGAGAAGTTTACTAGGAGACTGCCAGCACCCCGGTTGTTCGACCCCATCTGAAATACTGCTGAGGACTTTGCATCACTATCTGATGGGTTTTACGGAGAACATCGGAAAGGTTGAAAGAACGCCGCTGGTTTTGTAGTATAGCGAACTTCTAGTTGTGCGGATGTTTTTCGTTTTTTTTCGTTGTTCTTGGGGGAGGGAGGGAACAAGGGCACAAGTTGGAGACGCAGTATTAAAACAAACGTTTTTGACTCTGGCACGTTATTTTCACCTCATATAAATGACCATCTTTCTTCTCCAAATGGAAAAAGATTTGCTTGTCACCTCCATACAAAGGATGATATTGCAACTGTAACAACATTAGAGAAATTACATGTAACATATAAAGATTTCTAGTGTTTGTTTTTCTTGAGCTTCGTATGTGATTGGAATGCCTGAGAATTTGATACGATTCTATAAACACTTTACGGAACACTTAACTGTGAAGTACAGAATTACCATGTATTATTGCGATGTACATGAAGTGCCCTAGCAGAACCTAATTTCCGTCGCGAAAAACTTATTGTTCCAGAGACATTGAGTACACTTTATAAGTGTCCAAAATGTGAATGATATATTATGTAAACGTAATTATTTGGCAAGATTCCCACCAAACGTGTTTAACTTTTAAAATCCACTATCTTATCGCAGTAGAGTAAATATTTTATTAAGGCAGAATGTTGTTGTGTACGTAGTTCTGCGTAGTCAGCGCGTACACAAGTTTCCCACTAGAGCGCGCCCCGCTAAGCACAACAGCGCAGGCGCAGCGCTCGTCCGTCTCCGCATTACGAGATGGCGCTGTCTTAGAGGTGGACCAAATTCTGCTTCCGCCGATCCGCGTATTAATATGTAACGCAGCCAATGAGATTGCTGCTAACGTAGAACCTTTTCTCCTCGCGGATCACACTCGCGCATTGATACCTGAACGCGCGAGGTATTATAACGAGTGTACAGACCTCCGATTAGTCAGTCTGCATTAGTCTGCATTTGTCTGTACCAGTCTATAGTCAAGTTTCAGTCTCCGCCTGATAAGATTATGCTATTCCTGTACATAGCCATGAAGAGAAATGTATAGACACTTTGTCAAGTATCAGAGATACGTGAGGATAAGATTAATGTACCAAGACCAAACGAACTTCAGATTGTCAGTTGTAAACAGCATCCAGAATCAAGTTACGTAATATCTACGATTTTTATTATTTTAATAAATGTGTATGAAAATTAATCAAGTTCTGTTTAAAGTTGGTCACCGTCAGTCTGCTGCACTAAGCGTGCAAGTGGCATTTCTATCGTCTGACCTAATGGCAGAAGCTAAACACGCCACGATAAGACCACGAGACATATTGCTGACACTGGCCTACTTCGTTAGAGCGACAAGTCAAATAATCTGATGGTGTGTGTACCGAAGGTCTTACAGTACGCACACCGCAGGTGGAATGCAGAGTGCTTCAAGAAAGAATAGTTACCTGCGTCGTGTGACTGCCAGCTAGTTGAAATATTTTTCGATAGCTACGTTTATCATGAGTGTATCCTTTAACTTATTTGAGTAGATAAAATGTTTCATCCTTCAAGGGGAGAGAGAGGCTTCGTGGCCTGGACCTGTGACACGACTCACGACCTACTGGCCAGCCAGGCTGGATGGCTGAAGGGCAGGCCGGCCAGCTACAGCCTGGTGCCAAAGCAAGACCAAAGCCAGCGAACCAGCGGTGGCGGGCCAACAGCTCACCCGCCTGGGGTGAGCCAGCATGGTCGCAGCACATCGCTCTGCCTCTGCCGCTCCTTTCGACATAAATATGTTTACTTCATCTCCTGGCATCAATATAAGCCTGGCAAGCAGAAATAATCATGAGTTCCTCTGTTGCAATGGCTTACTGGGAGTCAACTCGAGTTAGAAGTGAATATCTTTTGAAGATAGTAGCCGGCCGCTGTGACCGAGCGGTTCTAGGCACTTCAGTCCGAAACCGCGTGACTGCTACGGTCGCAGGTTCGAATCCTGCCTCGGGCATGGATGTGTGTGATGTCCTTAGGTTATTTAGGTTTAAGTAGTTCTAAGTTCGAGGGGACTGATGACCTCAGATGTTAAGTCCCACAGTGCTCAGAGCCGTTTTGAACCTCTGTCCTCCAAAAATTATGCAAACGATTTCGTGCTACATTTATTTTTTATTAACGTCTTCACTGTCTCCGTCACTCTATCTCAACTCTCACACGTATCACCTCAGCTGCCCTTCTGCCCCATTCTCCCGAAATGATATAAACAAATCTAGTGTTTTCCACTGAAACTATACACTCTCATTGAATTTCTACTTCATATCAAAACCTATGAATCCTTATTCTTTTATGTCCAGTTACCTATAATCCATTCTTCGTTCTGAAAATATTCCTTCCTTTTCTCTCAGCACTAAGATAAAAGGAACTGTGGCGTACCGGTACGTATAAGTAAGAAATACACTGGAAACTTTTCACTCTAATTTCGCACATCTGAACTCCTATACATTCCTACACCTCACCCTCCTTTCTACTATCCCTCCCTTGACATCTGCATCCACACCTACATGAATACTCTGCAGTTCATAATGAAGTGCTGGACAGGGTGTTCTTCACCGTTCTACCCCCAAAAAGCGCGTGGAAATAATGAACACCTAAACCTTGCCGTACAACCACTGATGTCCCTTATCGTAATGGTCATGTCCCCTACGTATGTCGGCGTAAATAAAATATCACGGCATTCAGCGAAGGAGCTTGGAGATTGGAATTTGGTGGAATCACCTCGCCGTCATGTAAAACGCCTATGTTTCAGTGATTTCCACGTTAACTCGTTTATCATATCCGTGACGCAATCTCCCCTGTGTCGTGATAATACAAAACAAGCTTTCCTCTTTGAACTTTTGCTATGTCTTCTGTCAGTCCTACGCCGCATAGGAATACTCACGAAGAGGATAGACAATGGTGTTAGTGGCGGTCCCTTTAATTTATTCTTTGCATCTTCAATGTATTGTGCCAATAAAACTCGGATTTTGGGTTCCCTTCCCCCAAACATTTTAAATATGACGGTTCGAGATTAAGTTGTTCGTAATCGTAGCTCCTAGATATTTCGTTGAATCGACAACCTTAAAATGTGGCTGATTTCTCGTCTAGGCCAACTGTTTTTGTATTCGTGTGGAGATCTTCCACATTTTATTGTTTAGGATCAATTGTTACGTATTCATCATGAGGATCTATTTTCAAAGCCATTTTGCTGTTCGCTTTGCCCTTCTGAGGAGTTTACTAGATGACAGAATTACCTGCCACAAATCTAAGAGAAGTGCTCTGATTGTCTGCTAAATGGTTTATATGTATATATTGCTTGCAGAATCGCTCTCACCACTTCTGTTTCACTAGGTGACACCCCATCAGATACTGTGAACTGTGACCTTTCAGACAGGAAATCACTAATCAGTCGAGCAACTGATACAATAGTCTGGAGAAAAGCAATGTGGTTGAAAGCTGCAGAATGATATCAAAAGCCTTTTTGGAGCTCCATAAATACAAAGGTAATAAAGTCTCAGCTGTGTCTCACAAGAGTGATGTTTTCCTAATACATGCTGCTGTTATGTCAATAGGTAATATATTCCGGGATATTTCATAACCTGAGAGCAAAGTATTGTTCACACGTCCTGCTGGACGTCGATGCCAATTAAATGGATCGATAATTCGATGGATTACATCTATTTTGTTTTGTATGTATTGCGGTTATCTGTGCAACTTTCTATTCTTCTTCCTCACCATAAATACGAGAACTCTTCATGTCATAGGAAAAGCCGCTGCATCGGTGATGCACAAAATACAGTCCTACATTTTTACCCCACTCAAGAGAGAAATAGCCTTTAGCTGGATAATCGTCATGATACGACTATGATACGGTCATGGAAACATAGTGAAACATGTCTGCTGACGTTGTGCTAGTTCTGTTACTTTCTGGAATTACAGAGAATCCTCTTGAAAGGTTCATTTGATATATTCGTGGAATAGCTATCAAAGATTCTATATGAATTCCACTTTGGTGTATCATCGACATGTCAAATACATGTTTACAGGAAGGGGAGATTACTATCACGCAGCAACTACAGCTAATCTCGTTATCTATATTGCGAATAATCTGTATCAGCCATCAGCAGAGCAATGAGGAAGCGATGAACAGTGCATTTGGCCGCTTTCTCCATGGAAATGTCGACGCGCAGTAAAGAGGAAGAGGCAGTAGCTCTCAGTATCAGACTGGCGCGAGAGTAACATTTTACCAACTCCGTCACAGAGCTACAAAAAAGGTATGGCGAACTCAGAACGATATCTTTAGAAATTTTTGTCATCATAAGACGTCTCGCTATGTTCAATAAACAGTAGATTTAGAGATAACAAACAAAAAATACTGATGAACTCCTACCGATAATACGCAAATCTGTTATTAAAATCGTATCACTCAATACTCTGTTAACAGTGTTTCATTCAGCAACTACTCGCACAGCCACATTGTCACATTTACGTTGAAGTCCGGTAAAGCTACCTGAGTATGACAAAAAACATCTTTAATTAAGACAGCCATTCTTTCATGGTATTATGATGAGACACAAGATGTATTAGTATAGTGCACATTTCTCGTTAGGCTTTTGAACAAAGTAGACGCAAATATATCAAAGAATTCCTCAACAATATATTCGACCACATTATCGAAGACCATCTGATGTGCACGTAGTTTTTTCGCTCTTACGCATGTAGCGACTTGCTGTTATGAGTTAACTGATATTTGAAGTGCAAACGCCAAAACAAAGGAAATAAAAACAGGACAAATGTAACAAAAACTAACTTCCTTGGTGGTAGATAAGGGACGAGAAAGGTAAAAACATACGGGTGCCACATTAGAAGACGTGCAGTAGGCACGTTTGCCATCCAGCCACCTTGGTGCTGTCTTCCAGGTGACATTTGTTACTCTGTGACCTCAAGACATCTCATTTGTTGGCAACAAATATCAACTGCAAAGGACACATCCCTATGAAGCAGTTTGTAACACAAAACACCTTTCCTTGTGCCACAAGATGTCTAGCAGTAATAACACATGTTTTGTCGATATATACAGACTATCACTTAATGTTTGTTACAGCTTACGCACTATTTTCTCCTAATGAATTTGCCATAAGTTACTTCAAATTTTCATCAGGGCACACCGATTTAGGTTTACGGTGTTCTCCTTAAATCTATTACGGGAAATGCCAGGATCATTCCTTGGAAAGGGCACAGACGACTTCCTTCCCCTTGCTTCCCAGTTCGAGATTCTTCTTCGCGTCTAATTTCGTTTCCTACGAGATATTGTACTGTAATCCGCCTTCCTTTCTTTTAACTTCAATATGACTACTGCACACATTTTTCAACTGTCCCCGTTGATATTTATCAACGCTTGTAAGCAGCTAAAGGTCGGGATTTACTGTAATTGCACGATGGTTAACTGTTTATCACGCTTGCCAATTGTTAAATACATTGTCATTCATCATGGTAGTAAAACGCAGAGATATCCTTCATCAATGCCTGTTTGTCTTCCTGAATGTGGTGTTTAACTTGCCTCAAAACGATCGTACTTGAAACAATAATACTTGACTTTTTCGATAGTACTCACTCCATACAGGACCAAGGTGTTTCGAATTGCCTTCACTGCTTCCACCCTTTAGTAAACACAAACAGAGGGAAATGTCATAAGTGTCAGACTTACTCCATACCTGATTTCGTTTTCTAATGCATAAACGACGCTCTCCATAACGTCAAAAAATGATAACTATTAATGTTGTAATGGTGCAAGATATACCACAAACTTGAAAAAAAGCAAGACGATTGTTAAGTAAGCCTATTGCAATATTCCATACTAAGTCGTCACAGATCTAGCTGAAACACAGCATTACATCATATGCAACGTTCCACAATGTTATACTTGCTAATTTGAGCACAGAAAAGTCGGCTGGAGGTCATATGATCTATGCTCTATGCGTCACGATCACTTGGGCAGACGCTTGTCTGGCAGAAGACGGTGACATTGACCTTATTATGACAGACACTGAAGGACCCTTTCACAAACTGTTTCCGCTAGATTTTTCTGTTACTGGCTGGTTAGAAAATGAACGAATCGTCTGTGACCTTTTGTCAGTCTCTGACCTTTTGTCAGTCTATTACTCTTTCCAGACAGACGGAGTATGTTTTAAAAAAGAAAGGAAAAGGATTGGTTTGATATCATGGCTTCACGTTTTCTCTGTATGACATAGACTTCTAGACCACGAATAGGTTATTCACAATAACATCTCAAGTATAAGCCAGCACTTTTCATACCGTGTGCTACGTACTCTATTATGGCAAAAACAAGATGCTGAAACATGTGAAATTATGTGGTTGTTTGGACTGAGACAATATTGTAATGGCGAAGTTGTGGGTTCGATTCTCACTGGGATTACCAGTATTTAACAGCCACAAACATAACCTCTTCATCTTCCATAACGCTAAGTAAGCAACGCAGGACTGTGCCGTGGTTCCAAATCAACACTGAACACGTAGATTTGACCGGAACAGATTTGGATTAGTTTTGGTTGTTAGTGGTAGAAGTCACTGCTTTTCAGAAACTCTGTCTCTAGCAAGATTTCTTACACTAATAATGCAATTTTAGTTCACGAACCAATCGTCACGCAAACTTCATTTTTTATTGTAAGTGACCTGTTGATTTGGAAGTTATTACCACTGGACTAGGTTCGAACTCCAATCCCAAATTTTCTCTAGATTTTAACCCTTCGAGATGGTAGTGACTCATCATTTCGTTGTTTCCTCACGATGCCAAACTCCTCCAGGTCTCTACATACGGCGCGATCCTAACTAATAGTAAAAGGGAATTCGATAGTTGACACCTCTTCGTGTTGGGTCAAGAACGTGATATCGCTGGAGATTGGAGCCCCAGGCAGCACAGTACTATTCGTTACGTTACCTCTGGCTGAACATGTGCACATCTCGCTACTGGTGGAAGAACAATAATTATTTCACCTCTATTCGTAGCTACTAAACAACTGCAAGAGATTACTGGTTTCGAATCCCTGACAGGCAAAAATCGTTTGTAACTTTGTTTCAGGCTCTGTCATCACGCAAATGGTAAAGATATTTAATATCTTATATCTGATTGTGCTTAGTTACATTTCACATTGGTACTGGGTTCGTCCACTCTGCGTCTATCACCACAACTTTACATCAAGACGTTTCACAGTCGTAAGTTTCACTTTGTTTTATACATTCCTTGGTTACTTCTCAGGGGCAATAAAAGCTTCATAGGGGTCCCGCTGCATTTATTTCCAGGTTCAATGTTCGGCCCTGTAAACGGGTACTGGTAAAAACTTCGGTATTTTATGTCTCTTTACACCTATTCGAGTCTCGGTGGGACTCGCAAGCGATGTTGGGTTAACAGTGGGTTGAAATTTGGCTCACGAACAAAAATTCGTCATGTCATTTGATGGATGCCATAAGACTTCTGAAGTGCAGTTTAATTTACAAACGTTGTCCGCCCCCGGTAGCTGAGTGTTGAGAGCGACAGACTGCCAATCCAATTGGCCCAGGTTCGATTCCCGGCTGGGTCGGAGATTTTCTCTGCTCAGGGACTGGATGTTGTTTGTCCTAATCATCATCATTTCATCCCCATCAACATGCAAGTTGACGAAGTGGCGTCAGATCGAAAGACTGGCACCAGGCGAACGGTCTACACGACGGGAGGCCCTCATCACACGACATTATTATTATTTACAAACGTTAGGGACTCTCCCACCTCTAATAACATGCATTGTAATATTTGTTGTATCTCAGTATTAGTTTACATCTTGGCTGACTGTCATAATGAGCAGTGTTCTCTAGTGGTCTCTCTTGGTAATCAGACCACTGTACCCCAGAGGGTTTCGATGTTTAGAGGAGTTTCGATGTTTAGAGGACCTGGGACACAGGTACGTTATGTTGCTTGCATTCAGCAGTGGCCCACTTTTTTTACTGTCAGGTATACATTTGTAAACCACTAAGACACAAACTTTATCCTAAGAAATTTCTTTTAGGTGTAATTTTGCCTTAAATTTTGATATTTATCTTTTTATGGGTATTTCCTCAGAATCAAATTTGATACAAATATTTACAATAACTTACTCACTCTGTCTGGGTCCACTTTGTAAGCGATGATTACATCGATCAACGAATGAGTCTCATTAACGAGTATATAGCAAGATAGTGCACATACATATAGACTGAATTTTAAAATCTTTTTGTCTCATAAACAAGACTGATTCCTTTTTAACTTGGTTTTGAGATTAGAACAATATCTTAACTGATCTCATAAAGATAAATCCGCCGTTTTTCTTATGCTTCACATTATCATTTGATAGTATTTATACTCTTGTTTTTATGACTGTTTCATTCATTGATCTAAATTTTTTATGTATATGACTTACGCTTTGGGGTGGTTGTTTGTGTCAGTGTGGTAGTGAATATGTAGCAGTGATTGTGCGGTTGTAGCCATCATAGAGAGAGAGTTTGCGAATGTTGCGACAACCCAAGAGATTTAGGAACTGTGCAAATAATGAGTGTTAATAAGGGCACTGTAATTATTTTGTATAATTTGTGATAGTAGCTGAAGTACAAAATTAACATGTAAAGCAAGTTTGTGAAGCTTCAGCAGACTGAATGAATGAACTGATGGTTCATGTGTGATTGTGGGAATAGTGACAGAGAGATCAAACCCATACTCATGTTCCGCATTCCGTTTGTGACATCTTGTTTCGTTTGCTGTTGGTTGGTGAGTTTGGGGAAATTGCTGGAAAAGATCACTCCTGCCTCTTGGTGTAACCTCTCCACGCATCATTCCAGTTTCTGAATGGGAGGCATTGGCCGGTCTTGACGTCTTCTTTACATTTTGTCAACAAGGTAGAACAGCATCAGCTGTAAATAATACAATGCTGCATTGTATTTTCAAAAAAGACGTGAAACGTGAGTTGTTATGACATAGCTAGTTTAACCTTGATTAGAATCCCCTTTAATCTATTTTCAGTACCCCATTCTATCTCCTAACATTTCTGAGTGCTGAACTCACAGTTCTCACGGATTCTGAGACAGGTGGATCTTCATTATATCCTTCCGGCAGGCGACGCGAAGTATCCTGCGCTCCCCGGACCGTGGCTAAGCCGCTCAGAGCGGAAACAAAAGTTACCCTGTGGTCCCAGTTTCGGGGAAATGGGGTCCGCTCAATCGCGTATCAAGCGAGAGGGCGGGGCGAGTAGACCCATGCCCTTTACGCAGAGCAAAAGTGAAGTGGATGAAAGCTGATCTTAAGAGCAAACAAACACTCTGCTGGAAGGCAGTGAGACACCAATCGCTAGTCAAAAGAATATAGGCTCGAGAATACTCCTCGTAATATGGAATGAGAGTCTTCCGTAGGAACGTAGACCGTTCAAATTTCCCGTTCCTGTTCCCAGAAATCTTACGAGCAGGCCCAACGACCGCCACACCATGGGAACCGTGCCAGCTGGCGTTTTCGACCTGCCCTACGATTGGCCGCTAGGTAGGGACGTGAGTGCTGCTAGTGCTGCTCCAAGTAGAGATGGAAGCCAGAGAAGCCAGCACTAGGCAGTCTCGTTCTACGACGGCAAGTGACTTGGCCATTCGTGTTGTGAGTCTACTGCAGTGGAGCGCGCAGTTTGCAAGCACCGCCACTCTACGGGCAATCCTGCCCACCCCTAATGCGACACCCCGGTGGAAATCAGAGCCCCACCGTCTGTCGCCACTGACTCAATCCTACAGTGGTAAGACGGCACTGCAGTGCGAGAGATTGGCGCAGAAGCGTGGAATAGTTTGGAGGGCGATTTTTTGTAAGAACGTTCGAAACCAGGGGTATTTGTAGTACACAAGGGTCATTTCTTCCACTGTGTACAAACTCTAGGGATTGATCGATGAGAGGATGCGGAACAAAAAGGGTCTAATGAACTTACCTTTTATGCATCCATACTTTGTTACAGGGACTACGGTTTAATGCACGCTATACCATGCAGCCACAGTTATAGCATGTCTTGAAAATGCTTTCCATGCGCCTCAACGCATGCGTGTACTCGCCATAGGATGTTCTGTTTCATATGTTCGCATCGGCCAGACTGCATCCAAACAGTGTAGAACGCAGCATGAGTACGCTGCTCCAATGTTTCCACATCTGGAACCGGCTTCGCATACACGATTTTTTGGAGAACAGGATGAGATCCGATGAACGAGGAGACCATGTAACTGGACCCCGTCGTCCGATCCATCGACCAGGGAAGATACGACTGAGATGCGTCCGGAAGTTAACCTACACAGTAAAGAGTAATATACAATATCTCAACCTCGTACATAATTAAAATTAATAAAATAATACCTACAATATATTTGCCATGTTAAATGTCATAGGTGTACCTATCGCTGTTAGTGAAGACTACTATGCAGTGAATATTGTTTGCTTTACAGTGGTGAACGAAGGGTGACACAGACGTTATCGATTAATTTCTTCGAAGTTACTGATTGGTGGACCTTGTGATAAACAATCTATTTTAAGAATTGCCTACAGTTAAAACAAAAGAAACTATTTTATAATCAGAGTATTCAAATCAAAATTTTTTGGAAAGCCGCGTTAGGTATAAAAATTAGTGACTACTAACGTGATTAGTCTGGGCACAACGCCGTGCCCTTCAAAAGCTGCGGATCATCCGAATCTAAAATACTCTGTAGCTAACTAGTCTATATCGTAGAAGACTAAGGAGATCCAGTGATATCGGGTAGCTCCGCTGAAGTTAACAGGAAACCCGATTATTTAAGCTAATTTTCGAAGCACTGGGTTCCTATGACCCAGTAGCAGAAAAAAAGCGGAACTGAATTAACATCACAGAAGGCACCACTGAGAGATAACGTACACCATTTATGGGCGCCACTCGTTGTACAGCAGAACAGTCGTTTGTCTGCGACAAATTATTGTTGTATGAGATGTTTCGGACAGTGTGGTTCCACTACGAATTATGAATTGGTATTCTCTTCAGATGTATCCGTTAAGTCTGGTTTTGTTATATCAGTAAATAATCTTCAGTTGCATGAACGTATTCCACATGTGAAGAGAACAGAAACTATCTTTTG
This sequence comes from Schistocerca serialis cubense, assembly GCF_023864345.2. Lineage (NCBI taxonomy): Eukaryota > Metazoa > Arthropoda > Insecta > Orthoptera > Acrididae > Schistocerca > Schistocerca serialis. Next base: position 155,646,982 of record NC_064643.1, read on the forward strand.
TAAGTTTGTAAAATGTTCTATCAATATCGGTCGTAACTTCTAAACAAATATTGTCTAGCGAAGTAAAGATCACGAACACTTCTCAAATGTATTACAGTTCATTAATCATCGTAATTCATTCGTGTCTAATCACGAATGCTGTTAACTTCTGTTATCACTTGATATCAATTACAACAGAATATTTATCTTCTTGTCATCAGGTAGAAAGTGAAGTTGTATGGCATAGTGCGCCCAGTATGCCGTGGCCGATAGATGCGCAGTCGGCTGGGGAAAAGTGCAGAGAGAAGTAGTGGTGGGGGGATCGCTCAGAAGGCTGTAGGGGAAATGCTGGACGCTTGGTGTGTGTGTGGGGGGGGGGGGGGGGAGCGCCATTCTAAACTGAAGCCTGTGCTCATGCTTTTTGAAGACATTAAGTGGGGCTTTCCAATGCCCACTCGTGCATGCTGACCATTGAAAAAGATCTATTTCACCTCTGCTTTCATTAGTATCTAAAAAGAATATCTAAAAATGCAGCGACTTATTTTCGCCTGGCTTGTTAACCATTTGTAAATTTCAGAGAAGCGTCATGAGAGGTGAATTTTGTGTAAAACCTGCACATTTCTCTTGTTGTCATGTCAAAATTTGCTTCTTTTGCCAAAACACGGCGGAGCTTACGCTGCCTCACATCACTCACATGTTGTGCAGACAGAATAGCAAGAGAATTCTGAGATAGTGGTTTATTAAGTGTGCAAGTGAGGAAAAGTTACGTCAATAGCTTATGAAAAAGCATATCCTCAGTACAAAAAAAAAAAAGCGTGTAATATCTTCACATACGTTGCTCCAAACCCACAGCATTTCTCGTTTCACCAGCTGTCGATGGCCATTAAAGATTACTTTCTTTTACCAAAAATATCTGTAGTTATTGGAATAACACCGTAGATATGGAAAAATACTCTTCTTTCCGTGCTATCATTTGCCAGAATCTCATTTCGATATCTGTAAACTCTTATGATATATGAGGAATGTTGTGGATACTTCACTCTGGCTTTATTGCTGGCGCAGCGCGATCGAAAATGAGTGTCCTACATCAAATCAATTTTCTGCAGATTGGTAACAGATAGGAACCTCTAGCCAACGCTAAAGCCAACTTCAGTATGTTAGCTAAATTTCATACGCTAGAATATATTACGTAATATGCACCAAACGCAAAATCATAGCGACCTCTATTTTCCATTGCACAGTTTTCCGAATTTCATGCAGTGACTTACTTTCACGCAAATATCACAATAACTATGACCGTTAACGAAATGATGTGCACTTCATCATCAGCCTGACACATAAAGATGTAAGTAAGGCCAATATTATATTTATTTGCGGAATCGTTTTAGAAAGATATCACGGCGTGCGCCTTGATTCTGTCATCGCTGACAGGCCGAAAGTTGGAAAACACTTATCGGTCTCCCCTTCTAAACAATCGAATGAACACGTCCACAACTTTGGACGAAAACTAGTCATCACGCATCGCCCACCGTATCGTACGCCAGTTATATGAATGGCTTGGAGACCCAAAAGGGCACGTTCAGCAGCCTAATTCGGAAGATTTGTCACATCCTCCACACCCGTAGGTACATTTCCTCTGCGAAGCATGATAGTTTGTGTGCGTCAGTGTATTTGTTATTTGTAAACGACTGTAATGGTGAATGTGTAGTGTAGTGTTGGGGATGATCAGAGAAGGAAGACGGTGAATCCTGGTGACAGCACAAAGCCATCTCGTCTCGAGCAGCACCAAGGGGGCCGCCGAAACTGACGTCCCTGTCTGGTGAAAGGATCATCATCAGTAGTGAGTGTCTCGTGCATTCACTCCAGGAGACACTGCAGAGAGGTCTGGAGCTAAACTCAGGATATTAGCACAAAGACTGATGATCACCGACTTTATTCCACTGCCCCCGATGTCTTCTCTGCCACAGAGCGGGGAGGAAAATTGTCAACATCTTCATGTGGTTATTCCCATCAAATACGACTATGTGAATAAATGCGTAATTATGAATATATCTGCAGTGAATAACATTCAGTCCAATACTTGCACGTGTTGGTATTACACACAGATATCAAATAAAGTACGTGACACCCTGTATGCTTGACACATGTTTAATGTGGATTCATCAATATGAGGTACAGAAAAAAGCATCAAGTTGTTTTGTTACTGGTCGCTTTTCATTCATTTCCGGAAATAGATTCGGTTTAAGGGAATTAAACTTATACAGATTGTGTTAACACATTTCTCGTGTTGAGTGAAGCTATTAACAGTGACTCTAAGAGGGGATTCGATTGCCACGCCCGGGTTCCCGGGTTCGATTCCCGGCGGGGTCAGGGATTTTCTCTGCCTCGTGATGACTGGGTGTTGTGTGCTGTCCTTAGGTTAGTTAGGTTTAAGTAGTTCTAAGTTGTAGGGGACTGATGACCATAGATGGTAAGTCCCATAGTGCTCAGAGCCATTTGAACCATTTGATTCGATTGCCTTTTCGTTGCTGTACTACAATTAATGTGGTACGTGTTGTTACAATGATTTCTTTGTGTGAACTTCCAAGCAGCAGTACTTTGGACATGGCATTCTGAGTTAAACGCATGCTAGACCCAACCCCTGCATAAACGGGTCGAGTTGTTCTTTGAATTGTCTGCAGACCGCCACAGGTAGGGGCGGCTGCAGTCCTACGCGTTGTTTGTTTGAATGTGGAGGACTGGACGCAGAGTCAGGTGAGCATGGGCAGAGTGCTAGCGACTCTGGAACAATGTGGGCCGAGGCTGCAGGCACACTAAAAAAAGGCGAAGTCCAGTTGGGGAAACGTGCTTTTACGGCATGTGTCCCGTTTGGGATGAGTGCTCTGCAAGCTTTAGTTCTGGTGAAAAGTTGACCACCACCTATTGTCTAAATTTAAGCCTTCCACTTTTCTATTAAAATTATCATAGTGTTTCTGTACCTCTTAAGCTTCCCTATACATACGTGCATACCAATGTGATGTCCTGGCTAGAACGCTCATGTCGCTCAATTTTATTTCATGATCACCTTCTTTAAAAATATGTTCCACTACACAAAAGGAACTGTCGACTAGGGCATACCGATAAATCCGCTGTAGCGAAGCATAATTTTAAAGACGGTGATCATGAAATAAAATTTAGCGACACGTGGGTGCTAGCCAGGACACTGCATTATTATGCAAGTATGTACAGGGAAGCTATAGAAATTCAGAAACATCACAATAATTTTAATAGTAATGAATAAGGCTTAAAGTTACACAAGACACGCGGTCAACTTTGCACCAACGATGTGACAATATAGATTACCTTCAATCGAGAATAATGACGTTAGTCAGAGATGGACTTACAGTCGGCCCCACGTGACTTACGGTGGTGCCCTCTATGCTCTCAATATAAACGGGACCTCCACGACCTGGCAGCCAGTCGTTGACTCACACCGGAAGATGCTGCGCGCAGTTGGCAACGAAACATCAGGAGGAATATGTTTTACTGATCGACCACGGCGTCTCAGCCCGGAAGTTTTACCTAATGAAGTTTCACATGTTAACCATATGGAAAAATACTTTCCTCTTTGCCTGCTATCATTTGCAAAAATCTTGTTTCGATATCAGAAACTGTTTATAAGGTGTGATGAATGTTTTGGACAGTTCCTCCTGGTTTAAAACTGGTGCTGGCGCACGCGCTAGCAAATTGGTCAGCTACATAAGATAAATTTTCTCGAGATACCTTCGACTAAGTCTAAAGAAAAATTCGATATATTAGCTAAATTGTATCTGCAGCAACATGTAATGTAATATGTGCCAAATGCAAAATCATAGCAACCGTACTCTTTATTGCAAACATTCTCGAATTTCGCAAGTGCCTTCATTAAGTACCAATATCACAGTAACTAATACCATTAACGAAATGACGGGCACATTATCATGAAGCTCACATACAACCTACAACTAATGCAAAAATGAAATATTTTAGCTGATAGTTGTTGTAAAATCGTTTGAGAAGGATTGCAGGGCGTGAGCCTCGATTCTGTAATATCAGCACATCGCCAATTGCTCGAAAGTGGGCAGATAATGGTGTCATCGCGTTTCAAACTGTCGAATGAACTCACTCAGCGCTTTGAACTAAAACTGGTCACTGTGCAGTGGACTTTACCTCCAGGACGAAACATGTGAATCCCAACTGTCTGCGAATAGTGAAAGCGAGCGAATTTTTTCTAAATGTCTGCAAATCGAGTAACTGAGACTGCACATGGGTACCAGCCTGCTATTCACCTATCCCAATGCGGAAAAGCGCCTGAAAAGCACTTCTAGGCTGCCACAGCACACCAACTCTTCTCGGTAGTTTGCCGACCGACTACCTCACATCCCTTCGCCAGAAGCAGAGCTGTAAGACACACTGGTATCATGGTAGGTCGTAAATATAATACGTTGCGCACGTGTAATCCACCACGGATTCTTAAGGGTGGGTCTGTCTCACAGTTACCCTTTTTTGCGACACTGAGATTTCACAACAAGACTATTACAAATTCAGTATACATTCGTTTAGTCTATACACTATAACAATATCAGTAGAGTTCCTGACAATGTCCTCTTAGATTTCCGTCAGACAGTGGCCATTGGCTGATTTCATGTACTGACCAGCACTGCTGCATGGCATATCGTTAGACTACCATCGCACCACTTTGTCAGGAACGTGCGTGGTCAGGATGCAACAGACTGAACAAACACACTGTTGTGATACAATGCGCTATACAACATAGTATTTGCAGAATTTGATAATTTCAGATTACCTGACGTTGCTGTCCGCCCCGCTAGCTTAGTGGTCGGCGCGATAGAATGTCAATCCTAAGGGCCCGGGTTCGATTCCTAGCTGGGTCGGAGATTTTCTCCGATCAGGAGCTGGATGTTGTGTTCTCCTAATCATCAGCATTTCATCCCCATAGACGCGCAAGTCGCCAAAGTGGTGTCCAATCGAAACACTTGCACCAGGCGAACGGTCTACCCGACGGGAGACCCTAGTCACACGACCTGACGTTGCTCAGGCTGGAACGTGTGCATTTCAGTTAATAAATTTGAATCGCTACAAGGTGCACACTATTCGGCAGCACACTTCGTGCCATTTCACTCTTTAAAAAAATTTCTAATGACGTTTCTCGCTTCTCTCCCTCATGTTTGACGGTCTTCCTAATACCTCTCCGGGATATTCCTCGAAGCTGCAGCTTTATCGTCACCTGTAACACATGACGTGGGTGATCCACCTTATTTCCCTTATTTCCTCTATTAGCTTAGGTATTACTATACAAATTTTGTATCATAGATCTCATTTTCAATAGAAATTTCTGCGTGTTATGCCTGACCTGTCAGTAATTTGATCTACACAGGCTGGCAGAGCCTATAGTATTTACTTGGACCTCCGTGGTAACTGTGACGACAAAGGAGCCAACGTAAATAATACAGGGAACATCAAAAAGATTTATCCGAGACCACAAGACGATATCTTGTAGATGAATGAAGATATTAACTTGGGATGATCTTTTAGATGTAAATAGGACCACATTGTTTGTAGTTTGTGAAGAACCATCTGTTTCTGCAAGGTTATAGACTTTATACGTACGCACGTGCATCTTTTGGTTGCTTCTTACTTTTAGGATAATGATTTTCATCTCCTTTTTACAAAACAGGGATAATAGGACCTAACCGTACAATGGATATACCTACGCTTCTTGGGCCATAGGAAGTGCGGAGCCTTATTCTGGACCACAGTGTGACTGAACCGCGCGAAGGACGCTAAACGCCTTCTGTATCTGTGTGGTATCGATTTTCTATTAAGAATGAAAGAATGAGCAGGCTGCCACATTGAGTCACCTAATGGTAACGACATCAACCAGAAAGCTACAGCTGGCACCAAGGTAAACAGTTTTGTGAAATAAAAGCAACACGAAGTTTCTGACTTAGTTGACGTAGGAGACACAGCCTTGTGAAACACCTTGTCACTTCAGATTCTCGATAAATTGGTTTGAGGTGTAGTGCGACAAATTTCTAGAACGCACTTGATTTTATTACTGGTAATTAATCACACTTCAAACCTAATTAAGTCGATCAACTGCCCGCAGTTCACAATATTCGCACCGAAACACGAAGAATAGAGGGATCTGTAACTGTACATCAGGTTTCAACTACTTCCAGTACGCCACAGCGAAATGAGCTCTTTCAAATGCCTCTTACCTTATGTACACAAAGACTGAAGCTAAAGAGGGGAGTAGCACCTGTCGTGACGTGGCGAAACGGGAGACGAAAATAAATGAACTTCTGTCCTCACTGTGGGACCTGCAGTCGAGATGATGTGTGTCGACCTCTCTCTTCTGGATGACGGACGTTCATTTCGAGCTGTCACGGGATATTCGAGTTTAGGCGGTAAGTAATGCGGGTTGGTCACGAAGCTCTTTCGGCGCTCTGTTCACCTGTAGACCTCGTTCTTTCTTCTGCAGGGCATTGTTTACCGTAGCCAGCTATCGCTGAAACTAACTGTTAGGAGACGTAACGGAGGAAAAGCAAATCATGTGGGAAGCAACGATGTTCTTTGCCACAGTTCTGCAAAGATTGACGCGACGAAGATCTTAAAGCGATAGCCCTCCTGTGATGATGAAACTTGGCTATCTCCTTATTGTCGAAAAAAAGAAAAAAAAACACAGTCCTTGCGCACTCATTTCACTCAAGGTTTATTACACACTATAAATGCAAGTAAAGCCTGACATAAAGCTGCACATGCAGTTCAAATAAAATGACTTATCCACATATGATCAAATACGTTCTTTGGTCAACACGACTACAGTAATTTACAACGATAAACTACGCACCTAAAAACGTAGATTGTTCACGAAAACTTTGGGTGCACGTGAGGACACACGCACCTCAGTGTGTGTGTACATGCACAGGTACATTTCTGTGTGGTGCATTTGTGCCACAAGATTGTCAACTGAAGTAACAAAGTATATATTACGTGAGACAGTGCATGATGAAACTAAGGATGGAAATTCTAAACTCATCAATCAACTCAGCAGCATAAATGAAGACACGAAAAAGTGGATGATACTGATGCATGCATTTGCATCGATAGTATCAAGAATTAAATAAAGCATTTGAACTTAATTTTATACCTAAAGAATTGTGTTACTTGCGGTCACCAACTCTCTGATATATATATATATATATATATATATATATATATATATATATATATATATACACAAAAGAATATATATATATATATATATATATATATATATATATATATACAAAAGAACATACTCGCGCAACCGGCCAGCTCTTTTGTACGGAACACAACCCGTGTCAGAAAGTTGTTGTTGATAGATGCTGTGGGATTTTTGCACTGGTATGAAATCAAAGTCTGTGCTGTTCTGAATTTAAATGCAGTCGTCCTTGTCCCGGTCTTCAGTCGGAAGATTTGTTTGACGCATTTCCACGCTAAGTTATCCTGAGCAAGACTCTTCATCTCTGAAAAACTGCTGAAAGCTGCACCCATTTGAACTTTGTTTCCGTATTCACACCCTGAACTTCCTCTAGAAGTACACTTCTCGGCATTACTAAACTGACGACTCCTTGAATTCTCAGGATGAGTCGTATCAACCCATCCCTTCTTTGAGTTAGACAGTATCATTAATTTGTTTTTCCCCCCAATTCTATTCTGTACCACCTCCTTAATTACGGCTGCTACCAATAAAAATCTTCACCTTTCTTCTATAGCAACCCATTTTAAAAGCTTCTGTTCTCTTCTTCTCTGAAATCCTTATCGTCCACGTTTCACCCCCTGCAGCGCTACACTCCAGTCACATACCTTCAGAACAAGCTTCCTAACACGTAGATTGAAATTCGAAGTTACCAGAGTTTCATTTTTGACAAATATTTTTACAGCTATGACGGGTCTGCGTTTATATCCGCTTTATTTCTGCCATGATTAATTACTGCTCTACCCATAAAGTAAAACTCGTCTACTTCTACTGTTTATTTCCTAATCTAATTTTCTCAGCATTGCTGATTTAATTCGAGTATTCCATTAACAATGTATTACTTTTATTGGCGTACGTCTTGCAATTCCTTTTAAACACGCTATTTATACCGTTCAGTTGGTCTCACTAGTCCTTTGCTGTCTGTGACAGAATTAGAACGTCGTCAGGAACAAGGAAACTCAGAATCTTCATTCCTTCTTCTTCGAAATTAATTCCTCTTCCCAACTTCTCCTTTGTTTCCTTTAGTGCTTGCTCACTGTGAACAACGCTCAAGATAGTGACCAACACTGTGTCACTCAACTCTCAACCATTCTCAACCGACTTCTTGTCATTCAGCTCTTTCAAATGGAGTCTGGTATCTGTACAGTTTGTACCTAGTCTTTCGCTCCCAGTAATTTATCCCTGACAACTTGGGAATTTCAAATAGTATATTTTAGTTACCACTGACACAAACGTCCTCTGAAGCAACAAATGCTGTAAAGCAGATGTCCCTTTCTTTAACCTATCTCCTAAGATACATCTTAGGGTCCGTATTGCCTCGAGTGCTCCTACATTCCCCTGGAACTCAGACCGATGTTTCCGGCGATCAGCTTCCACCAGATGTTTCATACTTCTGTAAATAACTCCTGTCGGTGTTTCGCCACTACGACCTACTATTCTGATTGCTCGGTAGTATTCACACCTGCCAGCACCTATCTTGCTTCGAAGTGGGATTATTAAATTCTTCTTGTAGTCGGAGGGTACTTCGCCTGTCTCATATGTCTCGCTGAGCAGGTGGGATTGGTGTGTCGTTTACGGCCCTCCTACGTACCTCAATAATTCTACGGGAATGTCGTCTACTCCGCGAACCTTCGAGTTCATTTCTCCTGTATAGTACTTTTGCATATTCCTTCCACCTTTCAGTTTTCTCTGCTTTGTGTAATGGTGGTTTGCCATCTCAGTTCTTGGTGTTGTTACAGCTGCTGTTCTTTGGGGGAAGGGAAAAAGGGGGGGGGGGGGGGGGTAACGGGATCTCTTTAATTTTCCTGTAGGTTATTGGTGACCTGTGCTCGTAATTAATGAGAAAATTATCAAATACGCCTATTGAAATGTACCCTGATTAAAATGTCCCTTTTAACTCTGTGAAAGTACTGTGATTACGCAATCTCACCCAATTTCATGAAACACGTAAGACTGGCAGAACGTATTTTGCATAGTGGCTAAATGGGGCACAGAGAGAGGTTAATGCACTTTAATGACTAAGTTTCCTGAGATGAGAATTTCCGTTTGACCGTGGAAAAGTTTAATATGTCTCACTTTGTGGGCAGCGTGTGTGTTTGGCTCGTAAATGTAAGAGATTACTATACAAGTAAATTTGCTTACTTTCCATTAAGAATGTAGGAACGTTTATGATTATTACTTTCCATTAATAATGTTAAAACGTTTATTTCACTGTTGGCAACCGTTAGTGAGTTGTTTCAGTCGTTTCCTAACCTTGAAACGAGTTATTTTTCTGTATTGTTCAGTGAAAGAACATAATAACAACCGTATTTTTAAGTGAAACCACATAGTAACTGTTGTAGTTTGTATTAATAAAACCATATTATCTGACACATTCATACAGTTTCAGTTAACGTTATTACCTTCATTTTCCCAAAATTAAATTCTCTACAATTTCTGTTGAAAACTTAGAGTAATTGTCTGTAATTTAAGAAACAAATAGACCCAAGTAGTTAATCAGTTAAAACTTTTACGAAGTTACGTCTTTGCTTCTCTTGATGTTCTGGAAAACTACTGCAGATATGCGTCTGTGACATGTTTTTATTAGTTTCACCCGACCAATAACAACTAAATTATCTGAAATCGTGCTTTACTTTAAGCTCGTACAGTTTTGCGATGACTTCATATTAGCGAAGTGGCTAAATTTCAGGCAAAATCTTTTATTAGCCGTAACTCCCCAACTGAACGTTGGCTGACCTATGTTTATATCAACTTTTTTCTGTAGTTTCGCTTGTAGAATAACATTTTAAAATATTTACGCATCTTCATGAATCACCATGTACATAGTTTAATGATGGGCTGGTGTGTGAATAAATGTAGAATTGTATCATTTGTTAATTATTGTAACTCAGAAGTACAGTCGTCTGACATGAATATGAAGAGTCACTATTATAAGAAGTACGTGATAGTTATACCAAGGCAATACAAAGACGGCGTTTACAAAATATTCATGGCATCCAGAAGAATGTAACGAATCTTTAGGTGAATGATGACTGAATATTGTTTATCTTGCTTACATATCAAACGTACAGTGTGGAAAAAGACATTCTGAGCCACACTAATGGAAACAGCGAGTCCCACGACACTGCTCTCAATGGCTCAGTACAGACGTGAACACTCTGCATCAATAGTCATCGCAGAAAAATATTACCTCGTCTTGTGCCACTCATTCATAAAGAATCACAGTTGAGAAACCTCGTTACAAGCATTCACATTCAGACTCAGAGCCCAATCTTCAACCCCTTTGCATTTCTCTGAATATCTATCAGAGCAACCACACTTTCTCTATACAGCCACACGACAGCTCAGGAAAGAATTGAATCGCCCTCAGTAGAACCTTTTGTCGGACATCGAATTATGAGCCATACTGCAGACTCAGACCTACTACAACTCGTATTGGGTAAGCACCCGCTTGCCACAAAGACTGCCGTTACGACAAGCCGACGCAGTTGTTCCCGGAGCGGCAACACCACAGATACCGACCATTCGGCGCTGATTATCATAGCAAATACTCCTCATGAGTTCACGGTCGCCTAACACAAACTGTCTGAAGCTTGACAAATTTAACAGGCAACTTTCAAGATCTCATTTTTACCCCTAGTCAAGCTTGTTCATACGGCCTAGAAGTAGCTTTTTTTCCACTTGCGTCACGTCCTTCGTACTCGGAAACAGATAAACAGATCACGGAAACCTTAGCTGTAGTGTAACCATCGAATGAATCTAAACTACTTCGTATTGTAGAACTATTTAACGAATTTGTTTATCTACCACACACGGCAACTTAAAATTTATCCACCGCAGACACAAATGTAAGTAATGGTTGTTGTTATTGTCCACTCAGGAATCAATCAGTGTGACGAACTTTTTATATTAGTGATTGTAACTCTTCGAATTGAATATTGCAAATAAATTTTTATTTTGATTACTAGTTCCCAGCTACACACGAGCCACCTTCAGACCGTCAAATCATTCTCGATTATTGCAGTTGCCTTAAGGGCTCAACACAAACTTAAATTCGGTTTTTTTATTTTTTTAAATGACGCCATCTATACAGAACGTGTGAGTAAAATAAGGTTACATCATAATTAACGAAAAGCAAACTTTTACAATAAAAGTAGTATAAATTTACATCGTTCATCACCAAACAAATGGGACGCAGGTCATAAAACTAAGGCATTATGCCATTATAACGTAGTAGCTGGCAAAATTTAATTAGAAGCGTCAGCAGTCTTCCTTTCATCATACTGTTCCCAGCCATCCAACAGCAATTCACCAGTGGAGTTTTTTCCTGGGTACCGGCATAGGACCTTGCTTCAGTTGCTGCATCCTCTGCAGCAATCAGCCCTTCTTCCGCAGCGATCTAGGTTTAATGCAAGTGATCTGGTCTTCTCCTGAGTTTTTGCAGACACAGGCGCTGGGCACGAGACCTTAGCACCAAAGTCTTCAAAGTCTTGAGCCGCTCTTTGAATGTCTTGCGGTGTCAAGCCAGGGTGCAGAAGCGTCACCAAAAGTAGCGTAGGTTTTGTGTTCTGCATAGGTAGAAACACATTTTGAAACCACTATTGATAGCGACGCGAAGACCGGATGAACGGAAACAAGTGAGTCCGCAAGAAATAAACAGCAGAGATCGCCAGGTGAACGAATAACCGACACAAGCGCAAGTCGTAGCCGAATCGTCTAACATACCACAATCCAAGGGAAACTCCGAACTTCAGGATGTAATCATGCAAGGTCAAAATATTGCGACACACAGTTGTCAGAGGCTGGCACCACTTCACATGCTTGCAATGTCGGCCGAGTATCTCTGACGTCTTCTCCCAATCGATACCCGGCCTATGCGAGAAATTCCATACCACCCTCAGATATTAAAGGCTGCGTCGTCCAGCCGCGGGATTTGTATTTGCAGATTCCGAGCCCAGGGAGGCCCATTAGCGTCAGCCACCTTCACCTCCCTTGGGAAACTCTCCACCAGCGCTGGAAGGAAAACCAATGACCGACCACACAGCACTGTGGCCCCAGCAGGCCCAGCCGCAAGAGGTGCCCCACTTCGCCCTTCTGCCTCCCATTGGGCCACCGTGGGCCACAAGTAGCCGTTGCGCCTTCGCCCACGGATGATGATGTTCCGCACCTGGATGCTGGTGTGCTTTGGCTGGTTTCTTCAGCAAATTTTTCCAGCCATTTTCAAGACGAATGTCTGGTTGCGCATTTGCTCATGGACGATGATGTTCCTTCCGTCCCTGGATGTGGGCGTGCACCCTATGGCTGGTTTTGTGGCTGACGTTTCCAGTCATTTGCAAGACGAATGTCACGTAGTAAACAGGAGCACCGGCCGCCTCATTGCCGCATGGGGTAGCCGTGCGGTCTGAGGCGCCTTGCAACGGTTCTTGCGGCTCACGCCGACGGAGGTTCGAGTCCTCCCTCGGACATGGGTGTTTGTGGTCCTTAGCGTAAGTTAGGTTAAGTTAGATTAAGTAGTGTGTAAGCCTAGGGACCGATGACCTCAGCAGGTTGGTCCCATAGAACTTACCACAAATTTCCAATTTACAATTGCCACCTCATTGGCACTTGCACCTAGACTTCCAGCACGCCCTCCCCTACCCCAACACCCTAGCTGTTGTTTGCGGCAGTACCAGTACACGACAATACTGAGGAGTTTTAGGAGAGAGGAATGTCGTGTCACACACTATCGGCACCACGCCATACGGTCAACGTTATTGGATTAGCAGTAACTCACGTGATTGCCATGCCAATGGCTGACCAGCTCGTTGACAAACATTCTGCTACACTCACATGTAGCACACGGCCACTGAGTCAATATAAGAAGACGTCACACTGACCCCAGCCCTGTCAGATAGTAGAGTTCACTCACTGCATTCGGAGCCTGCTAGTTAGCATCATCTTTCTCTTGTTACTAGCTATGACAAACTTGTTTGTGTTGAGGAACTAATAGAATCCAATCAAACTTACCGAACTGAAGTCTCTCATTATTTTCAGTTACATCACCCACCTATTCCTTGGCATCTGCCCCAGAACCGACCCAATGACTTTACTATACAAACTGCATCTACTTGTCCAGAAATTGTGTCAACGGTCACTTCTGAACCCCGTAGTGAGCATATGACCCTATTTACAATAAATGTTTTTTATCTGTTATTGTTCAGAGCTGAATCGGATAGTGAGTTGGTAGCTGCACTAACCAGTGTTACAAAACGAAACACGGCTGTCCGCGTCACCTAATGTATCATCAATACTTTGTTGCCCACGTTGATGAATTACGGAAGCAGACGGTTTCCACAAATCGATATACACCCTCCATACTACAGCAAGTAATCTATCCGGCACCTCTAGTACCCTGGATGAAGATGATGATGATGTTCGGTTTGTGGGGCGCTGAACTGCGCGGTCATCAGCGCCCGTACAAAGTCCCAATTTTTACGCAGCCCAATTTTTACGCAGTCCAATCTAGCAACTATCACGAATGATGTTCATGAGGATGAAATGATGAGGACAACACAAACACAAAATCCCCGGGCAGAGAAACTCTCCAACCCGGCCAGGAATCGAAGCCAGGACTCCGTGATCCAGAGGCAGCAACGCTAGCCACTAGACCACGAGCTGCGGACGTACTACTCTGGAGGGTTGCTGACGTACTTCCAATCAGTTACTTCCATATTATACGGCTTCCCATTATGCTCCTGATTGTCAAGCTAACAGACAGTACAAGGTCCATGGATACATGATTCGGCGAACTGTCTGATTCTCAATGGGAATAAAAATACCGTTTCTCCATTATAGCAGGTAACTGTGATTACATTGCTAAAGACTGTATTATGACCATGCTCGCTACTCACACACTGTTATTACTAGTCATTGTCAGGGAATGATTAATAGTTACAGCTGCTCTTACGTTTCTAGCGTGATGCACCTCACAAGTACTTCATTACAATCAAATTATTACGATATTTCGATTCATGCAGATCTAGAAATGACAGCGAACGTCAGAAAGATATTTCGTAACTGATGGAATAATTAGGTTTCCGAAGCTCAACTTTAGCTGTATCTATGCCTTAGTAAAAATGCTGACTAATGGAATTCTTCTTGTTAATAGAACGGCAATTATAACGACGTGAGAACGAGAGAAAACTAGTTTTTAGAAGATTTCGATGTAATCGGGACAATATGGACTCAGCGAAACGAAAACTGTTGAACATAGTTTATCAAAGAGCTAAGCAATATGAGCAAAACCTAGAATCTTTACATAGGTACTGAAAGAACACATTCCAGTAAGTGTACAGAGCGTGGGAGAGGATAGCACATGAAGCGAAGTAGGTCGCAAAACTTGGGAGGCAGAAGTTGGAACGCAAATGCTTCGTCGCTATCCGCTGTTTGCCCAACGAAGAATATCTGCCATACGAGAACTGCAGAACTACTTCTGATTCCTATATCCGGATGTGTGTAGAGCGCAGTGTAAATGATGCGTGAAAGGGGTTGTCTGAAAGCAATGAGAAAACCATTTGCAGAGCGTAGAAAATCGCTGCGACGTATCCTGTTTCTCTGTTTACTTCTTCAAGTATTGCCCGCTAAACATCCCGAAACTCACACCACATGTAAGGAATTTTCATTTTGATAAACAATAATCTTTCTGAACAATACCATATCACTGCAAGAAAGAGTTTACAGTACCTATATCTTAAAAGCAATGTAAAGGCATTTTTATAATTAATTAATAATTTAAAAATATGAAAATTGATTCATTTTGTCACCTAGTGTGACATGAGGGCTTATGTCGTGTTTACACACTCTTTTTATTTCTAATGTTCGATAAAATGGTTCAATTGGCTCTGAACACTATGGGACTTAACTTTAGAGGTCATCAGTCCCCTAGAACTTAGAACCACTTAAACCTAACTAACCTAAGGTCATCACACACATCCACGCCCGAGGCAGGATTCGAATCTGTGATCGTAGCGGTCTCGCGGTTCCAGACTGTAGCACCTAGAACCGCTCGGCCACCCCGTCCGACTAATGTTCGATTACTTGCATTCCGAAGAAATCACGGAAATCGATTGTAGGCTCCTATTCAAGTTAGTGTGGAGACAGTGCCTGTCATAGTACACGCCTTCCCGTAAATGCCAGCAACACATTATATACTCATATTTTGTGGGAAAACTTTCAGTGTTGTATAAAGCAGCACACGGCGTAGTTTCATAGACCATAATTCGAATTTTATGAAATTTGACGGGGATGGACGGAACGCTGGAAACTATCCGTCGACTATATGAACGCATGCTAATAGAAAATAATTCTGAGGAAACCAAAATTAAGCATGTGGCTGCAATTGGGCTTCCCTAATTCTTCAACTCCGTAGCAGCCTCATAGATACTGAGGAGGTGATGCCTTAATCTGATGCTGTCTAAAATTGTGCATAAAATGTTCCAACGGTTGAAGAGAAATCTGCCAGGTAATTTATAGCCTGTTCGTCTACAAGAGATGCGTTATCATCTGACTCTGATACTTGCATCACCCTTAAAAAAATTGAGTTGTCCTTCACAGCAGAGTTACAACGTTAGATGTAGCAGGCATAACATACTAGTTTTTATCTGTGTAGCCTTCTTTTCTGTAATTCAGTACCACTTTGTTACTTGTTTTTTGACACAGGGAACAGTTCCCTGTATTATACCTGTTCTTAATTTGTAGCACTATTTTAAAATTCGCACCTCTTGTACTAAACGTTACTTAGTAAGATCACCGTGAACCACGCGCTTCTTGGAGCCATACTGCCACAGAGATCTGTGTACCTGTTGGGAACAGATAGTCTGAAGACAGCGTTGGTCTTGCTTAAGTTTTCACCTAAGTTTTTTTGTACGTGGCAAAGAGAATTAGTATTATAACGTACGTAGCAACATGATGATTTATTTGAGGGTCAATATACGTAAAATAATCTTAGTTTTTAGCCAGTTGTGTGTCTGTATTCGTTGTGTTTTGCTTGCAGGAAAGTGACAAACAGAAAATGGCGACTTAACTTGTAACGTATCGCGCAAAGTTACCCATTTTGTACCGGTAAAATTCGGCAAACTTGCTCGATAACGAAGTTTGAAAAATTCGTTTAGCATTATCAGTGGAATTTAGTGTTTATAAATGATGTGGTGAATCTTCTAACGTGTCCTTTATCCTAAGTCATTTATTACGTAGTTATATTTTGTTACAGTATGATAACAGAGAGGCATTATGGAAAGGGTAGCACAGATTAACAGTTGTACTGTTACAGATGTAACAGTATATGTAAATGTGGATTATGTGCCTAAGCCAACAATTAAGAGGCGTGCACGAAGTATACACGAAAATGCAAACTGGGATACCAGATTCCTCAATTGTACGACATGCAGATGTTTAGAAAATTTAATTTAGTGTGCATATTTTGTCAGATTCTCCAGTTTTTAAATCAGATCCCAAGAACTATATCCTGCTGTTGAGGGTGGCATTGTTTAAATAATATTATAACTTGCCGTTTACACTACAATAAATAAAATCTCAAAAGTGGTACATTAATTTGGCATAGTATGAGGAATAGAGATCTCTTCTGAACAGCACGTTGCAAGGCATCCCCTATATGCTCAACAAAGTTCATGTCTGGGGACTTTGGTGGCCATCGAAAGTGTTTAAACTCAGAAGAGTGTTCCTAGAGCCACTCCGTAGCAATTCTGGACGTGTGCGGTGTCGCGGTGTCCTCCTGGAATTGCCCAAGTCCGTCAGAATGCAAAATGGACATGAATGGAGGCAGTTGATCAGACAGGATGCTTAAGTACGTGTCACCTATGAGTCGTATCTAGACGTATCAGGGGTCCCATATCACTCCAACTGCACACGCCGCACACCATTACAGAGCCTCCACCGGCCTGAACAGTCCCCTGCTGACATGCAAGGTCCATGGATTCATGAGGCTGTCTTCACACCCGTACACGTCTATCTGTTCGATACAATTTCTAACGAATCTCGTCCGACCAGGTAACATGTTTACGGTCAGCAACAGTCTAATGTCGGTGTTGATGGGGCCAGGCGAAGGGTAAAGCTTTCCGTCGTGCAGTCGTCAAGGCTATACGAGTGGGCCTTCTTCTCTGAAGCCCATATCGGTGATGTTTCGTTGAATGGTTAGTACGCTGACGATTGTTGACGGTCCAGCATTGAGATCTGCAGCAATTTGCGGAAAGATTGTACTTCTGTCACGTTAAACGATTCTCTTCAGTTGTCGTTGGTCCAGTTCTTGCACCGATGTCGGAAATTTGATGTTTTACAGATTCATGACATTCACGGCACAGTCGTGGAATGGTCGTACGGGAAAAATCCACATTTCATAGCTACCTAGAAGATGCTGTGTCCCATCGCTCGTGCGCAGACTGTAACATTACATTCAAACTCAAATCTCGATAAACTGCCGTTGTAGCAGCAGTAACCGATCTATAACAATTGCGCCAGATACTTCTTGTCTTATATAGGCTTTACCGACCGCAGAGCCGTACTCTTCCTATTTATATATCTCTGTATTTGAATACGCATGCCTATACCAGTTTCTTTGGCACTTCAGTGTAAATAAAATCTCAAAAGTGGTGCAATTTAGGCATCTCTCTCCTATGTATAATTTCATGAAACATTTTTAGATAGCGCAAGTCATTCCGTTTCAACATAGGAAACTAAACCATTTTTCAGATATTGAAAACACATATTTCTGTAGGGAATACTCGTGTGTAGGAAGACGAGGGAAGGACTTACGAGTGGTTGTGCAGGGTTGTTTTTTTCAAGCAATAACAGGAAGTGTTGCTGTTCAGGGAGGACGGTGCAATTCACGACATGGAGTACACGGGTAAGAGTGGCGTTCATTACGTAAGGCAACACATTTCTGTTCTCAGCCGATTTCAGTTGAAAAAATGCCGAATTTATTGTGCAACATCGACAAATTTTCCTGCTCCAGCTCCTATAGTGTCATGACGTTCCGACTGACGCCGGCGCCGCACGTAGCCTTTAATATGTCTGTAAACGAGGTGCGAACCTAGACACAGGATTGCCACTGAGTTTCCTTGGTTTAAAACTTGAGCGTCGCGGATATCCATAGGTACTCGCAGAATACCTACGGAGACCTGGCAATGACCAAAAACGTGATGAGTCGTCGTATGAGGCGTATGTCATCATCGGAAGAAGGCCGCACAAAACTTCCCCGATCTCCCACGTGCTGACCGGCCGCACACAGTGTAAGTGGGCTGCTTCTGTGTTGGCATGGTCGTGTAGCGCTTTGCATTGGATCTCCGACAGCGCTATCTTTGTAAGAGACTCTGTGGCTGGTTGGACTCGTTGTTGGAAGTTAAGCCCCAGTAATGTTGGGCAGTTGGAAGTTAGTCGCCTGCAGTGATGGAAGTACTGTTGGGCAGTTGGAGGTGAACAGCCAGCAGTGATGAATGTCAAATGTGAGAAGTTAGCATTGATGGAGGGTAGAGGTCTGAAGTGTTAGTGTAGGGCAACGATCTGGAAGTATCCGACTGCGAGATTGAAAATTATTCATGATTATGTATCTTTGTACTGGATGTCAATGACGATTTAGATTCGTGTCTGAACTGGGTGTCACATTATTAAGATAAAAAAACGTTATTTGGTTTGCAACAAAATCTTTCCTTTGCTAACCACATGCCTATTAGTAGTTAGTGGCCTTAGTAGTTAGAATCTTTTATTTATCTGCCAGCATAGACGATCGCTGTCTCGCAGTAGTTCGCGTAATGAAGATTTTTGTGAGGTAAGTGCTAAATGAAATGTATAGGTTATTGTTAAGACTTCTTTTTAGTGAGAGCCATTCTTTTGCATTAATTATTTGAAGTCAGGCTGTAATTTTTTTGAGCAGTCAGATTGCCTTGCGCTAGTATATTGTGGGTCAGTCAGTGTTAACATGATAAAAAAAGTCAAGAGAAAGTAAGCTCAGTACGTTCAGTTTTACTCAGCTGTTTCAGAATCAAATAACGTAGAAGTTTCATCTTCTCAGTTATTCAGCAATTTAAGTACAGACACGCACATTTAAATAAAGGAGTTTCAACAGGTATCATTTCTGCAGTGTTGTATCGTACGGACACTGTCATTCGAGGTGAACGACGGATCACATTCAAACAAATCTCTGCACTACTGGACGCCTCCGTTGGTAGCGCTGACACATGCATCCACCAGTTCGCGTACTCGAAGCTGTGTGCGTGCTGGGTTTCCTTGCCGGGTAGCAGAAGACCTCAGAGAGCAACAACATATTTGTGGAATTTCTAACAGTAATCTATGGAGTGACGCTACACCACTTCTCCTCCGAAGAAAGAGGTCAAAGCCGTTGCCTGAGCCGCTAAAGTCATGGCGACGGTCTGCTGGGTACTCTGAAGGGGTTATTCTGTTTGATGTTCTCCCTCACGGTGCTACGATCAAGTAGGAAGTGTACTATACTATCCTTAGAAAATTGAAGAAATGATTTCAGCGTGTTCGATGGCCAAGAATGCAAGCGAAATTCTTCTCCAGGATAAGGCAAGATCTCACACAAGTCTGCACACCCGAGAGGAGCTCACAAAACTTCACTGGTCTGTTCCTACTCATCCACTTACAGCCCGGATCTCGCACCTTCTGCCTCGCATCTTCGCTGCCCAATGAAGAGTGCAGTCCACGGGAAGCAGTACATGGATGTGGGGAAGTCATTGATGGAGCAAGACGTTGACTCCAGCGTCGACCAGTAGAGTGGTACCATGCGTGCATACAGGCCCTCCCAGTAAGGTGGCGTTAAGGCAGTCGCATTGAACGGAGATGAGGTTGAAAAACAGTGTTTGTTATTGGAATCTGAAATAAAACCACCTACTTACAGAAAAAGAATGTGTTGCATTACTTATTAACGCTCCTAGAATTAAAGGACGCCTAGGGAATATGAGGTGGCTGCCAGTGGCTTCGCTGTCGCCAGGTCGGAGGCAGAACGTAGAGCGCGAGCCAGTAGTCTCAAACTCATACTCTGGGGACACACGTGACATCCTACCCTCATCTCCTATGGTTTGCTGCCGGCGACGCTATCAAGCATACGTAGCCAGCACTACCGATGCGAATGAACTATGCTTTGGCTGGAAACAGCGCCGATTTCAGAGTACGAGTTGTGGGAATAGTCTCGCAACAAGACAACATCCTATAGTGTGAGAGAAAGAGAGATTTTAAAATGACAGTTAAGCATGAAATGTTTACAGAAGCCCTCAAACACGTGGTCGCCTGGCAAACCCGAGTTAGTTACAGTCTTTGAATTATTCCTTTACAAATTTCTTTTAGGCACCATACTAGGATTTATTCTATTTCCTAATCAACCAATGTTCACAGAATGAAATTTTCACTCTGCAGCGGAGTGTGCGCTGATATGAAACTTTCCTGGCAGATTAAAACTGTTGGTCGAGCACTTGCCCGCGAAAGGTAGAGATCCCGAGTTTGAGTCTCGGTCCGCACATAGTTTTAATCTGCCAGGAAAGTTTCAAACAATGTTAATTTTTACATTTTAGTTTTCTTTGGGCAACCTCGTAGACGTAGAGCACATTTCAATACGTTGTTGTCGTTATTTGCACTTCCGTGATAACGTTTCTTTCATTTTTGTAACATGAGCCCTTCGTTTACTTCCTTTCGAATTGTTTTTGCATTTCTGACGGTTGATTTCCCGTTTACAAATTTAGACCTGTTCTTAATAAACTGCCTCCTTCACTGTTATTACACGTCGATTTTAAGTAGATCGACTACTTTTCATTCCCTATGTTCTTCTATTCTCTTTTAATTCTCTTTCTTATTTATTTCCTCATTTTATTCTCACGTTTTCCCTTTTGACTACCAACTGCAGTGGTAACCGTGAAATATATTTATTTTGTGCGTCTTAGAGATGACTCATTGGTCGTGACGTCAACTTACAGCACTAAATTAGGAAAAGTACGTGCGAGACCTGTTCATTGTCAGTATCGATATTTGTATTCTGGGGTGAAGAGCAAACAGGGCCAGTAAATGATTATCCCATTGCAGGAGTTGTTTGTCGTGAACAGAAGATCAACACTATACAACTTGCTGGTCGTACACCAGTAACCAAGTACTCGAGTAGTGTGAAAGTGTACTTGCTGGTAGCGGTAACATAACATTAAAGAAAGAGTAAAGGATGGTACTGATGCACACAGTGTATGGACATGTGACGGGATGTAGCACCTCCTTTTGTCTGTCTTCCGTTTTTTTCGAAAATGGTCCTTAGGGTCACGCGAATCAATACTTCTTGGTCCAGTATTCTTCCATGTGTAACGAGTGAGTGCTTTTACGTTGCTCAGTCCTTCTCACTTCTTTCTCGAAACCCCGCGATTCTGTGACTTTCCTTGCATTGTTTAGAACCTGTAAATTGGGCTAATCTAACTCATTTAGGTCTATTTCTGTTCGTTTGTAGTAGCTCGGTCTCCCAAACTTATTTTTGTAGAACGCGTGAATCTCACAGGGTAGCCTAGTGGGGTTCATGATTTCCAAGTAGCCCATGAGTTCGTCTCTTCGCGTGCATAATTTTACTCATCCTGTTTGCTTTCTGCGCTACATTTTGATTGACTTTTCCATTATTTATTATTAGTCCTAAGATTCATCCCATAATTTAACTTTCATATAATTGTAATAGCACTTTCAGTGTGCCTTTTTTTTTTTTTGCTGAGAAAAAACTTGTGGTTTTATCACTGTTGCTTAATTTCGGATTTTACAATTCCAGAAATGGTATTTTGGCTATAATTTTTTCTTCGTTAAATGAAAGGCAACCTGTATTTTGTGACGTTTGTATTCTATAGCCTTCATTTCGATAAAATTTTCAGTAGACCATTCATCAACAAATTTAAAATCACGAACACATAAAACATAAAACATAACTGTTACCAAGTTGAGCTCAACGTATTATCATTGCGTCAGCTATAAAATACATTTTCAGGTAAGATTAGTAGACTAATTATCTCTACTAGTTACTACAATTTTTCAGGTTTTTGGGAGCTTCAGTATTGTAATCGGTAATTACTACTATATAATCGGCAAATTACAGACAACGTAACACTGCGCATTCGAGTTTGGGTCGAAATTTAGAAATTTGTGGTAAGGTCTTATGGGACCAAACTGCTGAGGTCATCAGTCCCTAAACCTATACACTACTTCATCTAACTTAAACTAACTTACGCTACGGACAACACAAACACCTATACCTGTCACTTTTGTTCCTGCAGTATATCACAATGCAAACTAGCCAGATTTTTATATGAAAACTAGTCAATTTGATAGGCAAATTAACTTCATTTCAAATTATGTCCAGTGGAAAATGGGGAGATTACAGGAACACATTTCAATTTCAATACAGTAGTGATGGTTTAGGTGATTTATTTCTTTTCTTTCATCTCGTCACTTCTAGATTATCATCCATTGCATGTACTGGGCATGGGCTAAGAGGACTTTTGCGTGGTGTGCCACCCACCGAGCAATGAAGATAGTTCAATAGAACCCCCGCTGCTTTAGCAGGCTGGAAAATTGTCGGACTCTGGTGCTAAACTCAGCAGGTAGTGAGAGGAAAGAAGCTGGATGTAGACATTGTTTGTGCTCTGTCTGCTTCCTGAAGCCAAGCGCACGCTGTTCCTTCTACTGCGACGGACAATCTGCAAAACTGTTTCCTTGTGGCTGCAGGACTTGTCAAATAACACTGCCGGTTTTTGAGCCGTAGTTAATATAAAATTTCTTTCGGAAAATATCGATCTCTAAAGTTTTCTAAAAGACAGATCCAGTCGCTGGGATGACGGTCACATACTTCGGGCGCCTGTTGGGCATCTAGCCCAAGGTTTTCCGTGTTTTTCACTTTTTCGTTTTTTGTGTTCCCACGCTAGAAGACAGCACGCAAAAGAACGCCAAATATAAGACATCTGCACTGACTGTAGTATTTTGACGTAAAATATTTACATCAAAGCGTCTGGAATAGAGGTTCCAGTACACTTGTTTGGAAGGACAGCAGTTTTATAACTGTGGTGGGATTACAGCACCGATGGCTTAATTTTTTCCTTGGCGGAACAAAAATGTTAGTTTATGATTGAGACGCGGTAAACATCCGCAGAACTTACTAACTCTGCGTTTATAGCTTCACTTCAGTTTCTACTCTGAGCAGACTGACTTAAGGTTCTGCTTGAAAATTAGAGACTTCTACCTCTGTCTGCAGCAGACTCATTTCGTGTTTTACACTCGGTAGAGTGACTTCGCATTCCGCACACAGCGGTACGCACAGAGGAGCGCTTAGCGAGGCATTGCCACATCTCCACAAACAGCTTGGGTCGATATTTATGATGAGTGATGAGACTGAAGGAACTCGTAATGGATTTGTTGCGACGTAAGGGCGTGAATATGAATCACAAAACGGATGTGTGTATTATGTGGATTGCGCGAGCGGAGTGCGAGCGCAAGGGATATTTGAGGAATAATTGAGAATTGCATTGGGCGTGGCAAATTTCTGTTACTCAAGGTTTCGTGAGCTCCGCACAATCAGTGTTTTGTCGATTGGTCCTAGATGTTAGAAATGATGGAGTAATGTAGTGCAATATACTTGGTGTCCACGCCATAGCTGCGTTTCACCGAAAGTGATTAAGAAAGTATTATGTATGTATTCAGGAAGCCAGCGTAGTATACTCGTTCCACCAGAGGCTGTTTCGTGACCACCCAGTGCAAGCATTTGGATGACGGTTTTGGGAAAGGAAAATGTGGTGTCAGATCTCTGTAATATATTCAGTAATGATATTTGCATTTAGGGTGTCCAGCGTAGGATACCAGCACCCATACTTGGAGGAAGATAAGGACACATTTTTCTGCGTGTTTTTCTGTAAGGAGCTCTTAATGTACATCAAGATGGTGATGAGAGGTGTCAACTACAAACGGCGATTACACCAGGTACACAACTGGTAGTTTGAAGTTCACTAGTCGACAGCCAAAATTCAAATACACGAAACGTTGATTCACGTAAGGAGCCACTAAACTTACTAATTTTTTTTCTCGTACAGTGTTATGATACAAGCATGAAAGAATGAGGATTAAGTCAAGGATTGAATGGACACAACAAAGAGGATACATCAAGAAGGAAATTCTAAGAAGGAATTTAAAGTCATAGTGACGAACCGTGAAACACGATCATGTAAGTACATGGACAAGATATGAATATTTATATTGTAGTGGGATCTTCTGCCACTGAAAGTAACAGTAACACTAAATGTAGGGGGAAGATGTAGAAGGCACCATATTATGACTCGTCCGAGATTTCCAAGAGATTTATTGTTTCGATCTGCAGTGCCCCCGTTCCTCTCCATCCGTGCCACTGGGCCCCCCAATGTTAAGGTGCTGTCTGCGAAACAGGTTGGCACGGAATGGCTGCCTCAGCAACCTGTGCACGCATTGCTGTGTGTCGGCCTTGTACGCCAGTGGAGTTGCAGCCTCGTCAGGACGCCGGCAGTTGACTCAACGGTCAGCGTCCCTGCCGACTCAGCGCTGCTCGGGGTGAACTGCAGGCGGACAGCTGCGTGCTTCTCGCCAGTGTGGCTGAGATCACGTCGAAAACAAGCGCCCGTGATCTGGCGTCCAAATCTGCGGACCTCGACTCGAGATGCCTCCCGCGTGTTTTGGAGGCCAGGACGACTGCCTGCGGTAGTGAGCCATGGAGTGGCCCACCGCTTGCTGGCTATGGATCCTGAGTCGGCCTCAGAGGGTCGAACCAGTGACCCACCGTGGACTGGAACGATGGTGCCCCGTCTGCTGCTGCGTGTAGCTGCCATCCTGGAGAGCTGCCACACTTATATAATCTCGTTAGAAAGCAGCACCTGTTTACACATGGCTGTGCCCCTCTGTTTTGGCATACATGCCACTTCGCGTCACATACTCATATCACGCTAGGTTGGCCAGTGGGCCCCTTCTGCCTGTCAATTGCGACATGCAAAACCGCTGCGTATACAGCCGTGTGGCCTCTATTCTACTTCACAACTGTTGATATGCATAACTCACTGCAATCCAGCCCACACCTGGCTGTAACTTGTGCTCAGAATATTGCACGAAATTAACTTTACCTGTCTTAAACTGTGGTGCCGCTACATTATTCCCTTTCTTTGGGAAGACCCGGTCCTCGGGTCGACGCTTAACTAGCTCTTAAATTGTTTGGTAATTTGTTTGGGTCGGCACCTATGGCATATTTCCCTACTATTAGAAAACTTAAATGTGATCTAGTGGCCCTTGAAACCATGAAATGAAACAGAACGTAAAAATTCCTTACATGACTACCACTGCTTGATCAACCCCTTACCTACTCATCTCACGCCCTCCGTATCTAATCCACTGCGACTTTGACTACCCTTGGTTCCCTCTTGGAATTAGCTCTCCACCTGATCAGAAAGGAAACAACACATAACAAAGTTAAGGCTGCGATTACACTTGGCACAAAGGTGATATTAATTAACGTTCTTTGCCACTGCCATTCCCTATACAGAACGACATGTCACACAAGCTGTTCGGCTGATATGGGCTCTTCTTGCTCTAAAATGAACTGGTTTACGAATCTCAACAGATCTACCTCCAGAGTTTGATTCCGCCTTGGCAAAACTCTAAAGCTGTTTCTGGCCAGTACAGCTGTGGCTGCATAACATTTAATTGCGTGACTCCTGAAATTAACGCTGGCAGGTGGAAGGTTGGTCCTATTAGGGTCCTAAAAGCCACTGACACTTGCGCCCCTGTGTCCAACAAAATCTTAAACTTTTCAGTTCCTATGGATCCCACCACTGAACATTCCACGTCTGCATACGTATTCGTAGCATTGAAATTAAATGGGAGCTCACTTAGGTGGGTCTTGGGCCCCCTCTGCCGTTTAATGCTTGTCCACCTCTCCTATCTCCACTTCTCCGTCCACTCCAGTGAGGATTTCCACCCCTTCCTTTATTCCTCGGTAACTGGGTACATTACCTCTGCACATCCCCCATACGACACACTTAAAACATTTCACACCTGCTGTAAACACTGTTTGCCTCTCACATACCATTGTTTGTTGCCACTTCTATATCCTCATATGGAATTGCTAGTTTAATGGCCAAATAAAAGTCTTTCAGAATCCCTTCACGCACTCTCTGTGCCATATGCGCCAGTAATCCTCTCCAAAATATATCAAGGGCCGTTTGCTCAGCCTCCTGCAACAGAACTCTATTCGCTTCATCACTCTGACCCAATTTGTAGGTATACTCATTAATTTCCCTTATCCAGTCCGCAAATTTCTCCATCCTCTTCTCCTGCCTCTTTGTCATTGTACTTAACCTCTCCCTAAAGTACCAAGCGCTATTCTGTTTCTTGTACCTTTGTAAAAGCCCTTCCTTTAACTGCTTAAACTGCCCTGCCTTCCTTAAACTCTCGGAGCACCTTACATATGTTTCCACTTCACCCGTTAATCTAATCCTGGCAATATGAAACAACTGCTCGTTCTGACCAACCATTCATCACTGCTGAAGTCTCCAAGTCCTCCACAAACGAACTCACATCCTCAGATGCCTTGCTAGAAAACGAAATAATCAAACTCGCAGCAGCTGGATCATTCTCCTGCACCCTAGGCAACAACGACTGATCAGATGAGGTTTCCCGCTCGCTTATAGAATTCATTTCTCAATTGCGTATTGTCCGCTGTCTATTGTGCTACTTGTTCCAACAAAATCTATACCGCTACTGGTTCCGACACTCCTCGTGTCCCTGATACTGCCATTGTGTTGTTTTTGTTCTCAGTTAGTTCCGAAACAAAACATTAAAGTTTAAGAAGAACTCGACTCCCTACACCTCAGTATCATCATACTCAGTAACATCATACTCAAACCTATACAAAAGTAATTATATGCCATGAAAGAAATATAGTAAATCTTACTGCCCAAAATACATTAAAACTTATTCTGAAAAAAAATACGCCTACGCAAAACATCTTAAATGGGCTGCCATGAGCCATACTCAAAAACACATAAGGAAAGGAAACGTCCAATACTCAACATAAAACTCACCACATCTTGTGAATGTAATGCGGGTGGTGGGCTCAAACGTCGTACTGGACAGACAATGTCCGCTATTCTGACACCAAAGTGGTGGGATGTTCTGCCACCGAATGTAACAGCAACACCAAATGTAGCAGGAAGAGGTACAAGGTACCACATTATGACTCGTCTGAGCTTTCCAAGTGATTTATTGTTTCCATCTACAGTGCCCCCATTCCTCTGGATCTGCGTCACTGGGTCCCACATTTCTGAGGACACCACTTTGCTGTCTGCAAAACGGCTTGGCACGGAATGGCTGCCTCAGCAACCTTTGCACGCACTGCTGTGTGTCAACCTTGTACGGCAGTGGAGTTGCAGCCTCAACATGATGCCGGCAGTTGACTCTACAGTCAACGTACCTGCCGAGTCAGCGAAGCTCGGGGTGAACTCCAAGTGGACAGCTGCGTGCTTCTCGCCAGCGTGGCTGAGATCGCGTCGAAAACAAGCGCCCGTGATCTGGCGTCCAAATCTGCGGACCTCGACTCGGGATGCCTCCGGCGTGTGTTGGAGGCCAGGACGACTGCCTGCGGTAGTGAGCCATGGAGTGGCCCGCCGCTGGCTGGCTATGGACCCTGCGTCAGCTTCAGAGGGTTGAATCAGTGACCCACCGTGGACTGGAACGATGGCGCCCCATCTGCTGTTGCGTGTAGCTTGTGGTGTGACATGCCCTGCCATCCAGGAGGGCATCTCGTTAGAAACCAGCACCTATTTATACAAGAAGAAAGTGAAAAAGCTGGTCTTAGGCTGAATGTTAAGAAAACGAAAACTGTGGCAACTACACCTATCATTTCATGGCATATGGGAGGGAAACAATGGAGAGAGTGTGTACGTTTAACTATCTCGATTCCCAGATTTTTGTTGATAGTGACTGCAGCCACAAAATTAGGAGACGCTTGCTGCTTGGTAGAAAGACAATGTCAAATATTGACAGGGTTTTAAGGAGCAGAGATCCATACTGTAGGGGCTTTGGTCTTTCAAGTTGTGATGTATCGGTTTGAGACCTGAACCATTACAAAGGCCGAACGGCAAAGAACAGAGTCCTTTGAATTGTGGTGTAGGAGGAAACTTCTTAGAGTCCCATCGACTGCAAAGACAACGGTCAATCATAGAGCAAATATAGGCAGACTGCTCCCTCGAAGTTCTTACACTAAAACAGACTGACCTACTTTGGACATATTACGACAAGACATGTTTCACTGAAAAAAAGACCAGTGCTGGGAAAGACCGCTGGCACTAGAAGAATAGGGCGTCAGATGATGAATGAGATGGATCGATGACATCACAGAAGTAATGTGTTGCAGTCTGGAAAGCCTACGGGGGAAAGAGCAGGACCGAAGACATTGGTTCGCTTTGATTCATGCGGTCACGGAGAGTCAGACCGAATAAACGAATCGTGTGCGTGTGTGTGTGGGAAAGAGAGATAGCGAGGGAGAGAGAGAGAGAGAGAGAGAGAGAGAGAGAGAGAGAGAGAGAGAGAGAGAGAGTCATGAGCAATTTTCTAACCAACTTCCTCATTCTAATGAAAAATATCGATAGGATTTTTTTCGAAACGAAATGTACTCTCATTGTTAAATAGCTATAGACGTCGTAATTTGCACTTATATTCAGTCTTATTGGTAGAAGTTAGTGCAGGACTTAACGATCTCTGTGCATATAGACACACGGATGGACGGAAAAGCTAACACGAGGGACCTGGTTGAATCACACGCGGCAAAGCGACCTGGCAGTTGGCCCGACACACTTCAACCAGCGACAAGAGGGCGGTTCGGCAGCGCGGTGCGCAGTGGCTACAATCCTGCCACCTGGTGAGTCACGGTAGGAAGTTGCGAACTAATTGCGAACTAAAGTAACAGTAACTGGTTTGAAAGCGATAACATGGGTAGGCTGCGCCACAAACAGGGCTGCATACAAAAAAGTCAGTCCAATATTTCAATCGCATATGTTTTCAGACACATTCGTTGGACCAGCAGATAAGTTCTCAGCCTGGCCGAGGACAACTTGGATCCGATTTCCAGTGCAGGAACAACCGCGTGTGTTGTGTTAGTACGTGGACACCTCTCGACAACAACCCAGAGCGTGCCCACGACATCTCGTTGCAGGAGATGCCACGAAGATGGAGGAACTGTGAATGTGAATGTGACACATGCACATACCAATATGCCACCCCGTCGACTCCTGCAGCCGACAAGTAACTGTGTACCTTCGCCCCATGTACTGAACAGTTTACCTCTTTCCACTACCCCATGACAAAAAAAAACCATGTATCGCCTGTGTGTGCCTGTGCTATCTCTGAACATGATCACTGTGTGAAGCAAACTCGGTTTTGTTACTGTTAGGAATACACCTATAACAATAATTTCTTATACATTTTTCTCTCTCTTCACCAAGAGGTTATTTTTCTCTGTATTTAGTATTCTGTTTGTATGCTCTGATAGTTACTTGTATAATCTTTGACATCACGCTTGAACGATCTAAGCCACCACATGCAGGCATTCGTATTTAACGAGTACACATTGTTAACTTAATGAGTTGACTTTTTATGACATTGTGTACAACGCAAATATGTACACTCAAACCACATATGTAAATTACTTGTAATTATATTCCATGCACAAAATTTTGCTACATTTATTTATTAATACTTTACATCCGAAAAAGAGGAAGATATTTTCTCTCCAGTGAAATGACGTATTCTATAATATCATGACATGTAGTGATATGATAGGCAAATGTGCATTTATAAAAGTACCTGCTAGGTTTAATGCTGCACCCAACATTGTCCTTAACTTAAGAGTTTTTCACACCTACTTTTCTCTCATAACATGTGCTCTGATACAGATGACACATGTATGCGTGGACATTATGTCAATTTCTATTCACACTGGATTCATATTAGGGAGGATAACAAATCAAATCCTCGTCCAGCCATCCTGACTTATGTCTTCCGTGATGTCCATGAACCACTTAATGCAAACGCCAGGAAGATTCCCTTAAAAAGGAACGGCTGGTTTCTCTCTCCATCCTTTCCAAATGCCAGCATGTGCTCCGTCTTTAATGTCATCCTTCTTGACGGGACGTTAAACATTAATCTCCTATTCCTCTTCACTTATTATTATTATTACTTCTTTTTATTTTGTTTCACTTAAGCTTGTTAGTAAGGGTGCCAGCAGTGATTTCCAGGATGAGTGGTTAGGTAAATAGGCACTCCTACCCATGTCAAGGTATAAATGTTTTGTTGTTGGCAGTGCTGAACCGAATTTTTAGTGTAGTCGCTTTCACCTTTGAAGTTCTTTGCCACCAATTAAACACAACAGGCAATGAAATTCCTTTTCAGACTGGTCAGATTTACCACGAGTGTGGTGGTCCTTCCCACTTGTAACGCCGGAATTGCGTATCCTCCTATTTTCATCTATTGTATTATTATTTTTTTTCCTTGTTTTGTTACCTCAAGATACGACATTTCTGTCTCTTTATATATTGTAATTGTTTTACTGTTTGGATATATATATATATTTATGCACTTATGTCGATGTATAATTGGTTTGTTTCGTAAATATTATTTGTATTTTACGCTGGGTCTTGCCTAGGGAAAACTGCTATCGAACGATTACATCGATGGGTCGTGTGAAGAATCAAAGTGTGTAGGATCTTTGGGAGTGTTAACTCTGCCGCGTGGGGCGCGGGCAGTGAGAGGCTGGCGGGAGTAGCGAGTGGAGCAGGGGTTGTGTGACGCTCCCGCGAGTGGCCGCGCTTTCGGGGTTTGGCAGCATGTAATTGCGCTCGACTCGCGATAATAGTTTCTGACATGGTGTCGCGGACGGGAAGCATTAGCTGGCGCACATCAAGAGCCCGTTTCGCCTGGTGACCGTGTCGAGAAGAAGGCGCGCCAACATCCAGCTTCTGCAACAGCGACGGCCGACAATGAGTGACTGTCGCCACCTCCTCGATCGACGGCTTCAAACCTTCAATCAACCAACAAGGATGACTAAAAGCACGTAAAGTTTCAGAACTGTATGGCAGACCTCAGCTTTCCAAATTGTTCCATTTGCCTCGCAAAATTACAGCAACTTAGCATGAACCTTTGTTGCTCATTGTCCCAATTTCATTGCCAAGTAGGGTCCCTTCCTTTTCCGAAATGAACCCGAGTGTCGTTGAAATTCAAACGCCAGCATTAAAATAATATAATTAGATTTCACTGCTTTAATTTCAAAGTTCAGTAGCTGGCTACAATATTTAGGTTACACGAGCACAAATTTAGAGTGCGAGTTTTGTTAGCATATTTTAGCTTACCTGTGACTGCAGCTCAGCTTGGTACGTACTAAATTTTACTATTGTTAATAGTTCAGAATCATTTAATTCAAGTTCAAAGTTAAATCTCTTGTTTCTAAATTGCGTAGAGTCAAGTTGCTTTTGAAATGATTGTTGAGGTAGTCCAAGACTAACCGTATTTTACTGGATTTCGATGTGCTTCAGAAAGAAAGCTCACTATTAACTTCAGTCACTAAATTAACTTTCGATTTTCCGGTTTTATTAATTCTTTTGCTAAATTAAGTCAGAGTGTAGCGAAATTTATTACTTCTGACAAACTTTCAGTTTTCACACTACACGTGTCAACCTTCAGTTGCCACGCTTCTAGTGTTAATTATATGTGTAATAACCTTTCTTTTTCAGTTACTATAGTAATTGTCCTTAGGACTGGCGACCGTGATTTCCCCCAAATCTCAAATATCTAATTACCGCTAGTTAATTGTTAACGTAACGGCCGCACATTTACTTTCTTTATTAACTTTACCCCTTTTCAAAATTAATTTCCACCAGTTTCATTTGCATTTTTCCTTTCATTTAGATGTAACCCTTTCCTCCCTCTTTACCGATAGATTAACTTCGGTGACGATTGCTTTTCCCAAATTTCCATTAGGTACACGCGGTTTAATTTTTCACTGTCATTAAGGTCGATAAGTGAGGGGGGAGGTTACACGTGGCGACCTGGTGACAGGACAATCTTCAAATTTGAGGTTGTTCTGGACACGAATTTTGCATTGTGCAAATCTCGTAACAAAGTACTGGTTACGAAATGGTCGATACGTCAGCGAGAATATTCGTGTGAGGAATCCTAATTAGAGTTGAGATTTTGCATTTATATTGAAAATTATTAAAATGAGTGAAGGCAACAATTACCAAAATTTGTTAGACTTAGATACGGAACAATCGGTCGAACAGTGGGAAACGCGCACAGCGGTACCCATTGTTCCGGGGCAGGCGGCTAGCATGAAAGATGCGACCGCCGAAACGCAACAAAGAGCAGAAATGGAATTCCAGACTTTAGAAAATGTTTCGGAATCGGAAGTGAAAATCAAATCTGAATCCCTTGATAACGAATACGGGGGGACAATGAAAGAGGAAGCCGCTACGGAAGTAAAACCGGTGGTTTCCGGGAATTTAACTGATTTATTGAATGTTTTGATTAACGAAATCAAGAGTCAATCGGCAGAAATTAAAGATCAGGCTGCCAAGCAAGAAGCTCAGGCTGCCGAGCAAGCAGCTCAGGCTGCCAAGCAAGTAGCTCAGTCTGAAAAAATTGAACGAATGCTAGACAATCAGAACAAAGCTATTAATGTTGTTAACAACAATGTTGAAGTTGTTAACACAAAAGTTGATAAAATCAAAGACGATATTGTCGTGATTAATACCGAAATCGGTAACCTTAAACAGGAAATGATAGGCGTTCAGGCGGAAACTGCGAGCATAAATACGCGTTTTAATTCCGAAATTAGCAGAATCGAAAAAAGTGTAGGAGAAGCAGTTGCTCCGATCATCGAGAATAAGGTGACGGAACAAATTCAATTAGTGAAAAAAGAGGATCAAAAGAAGGTGGAAACTTTAAAGGCTTTAGTGTCCGAGGTTGATGCTAAAGTGACGAAGCAGGCTAATACCTGCGAAGAACAAAAAAAGGAAGTAGAAACGCTTGCGACAACCACTTGCCAAGTAATTACGAGAGTGTCGGAATTAGAAAAGAAACTTGACGAAAAACAGAGCTATGTGCCAATCTGTGCACACAGTTCGGAATTGTTGACGAAAGAGGATCGGTTCGACCCCTTGAAAAAAGGCGGTATACATGCGACGGATTTCATTAAAAATTGGGAAAGAGTTTTACCCAGATAATGGACTAATGAAAGAAAAATTAATGCGGTTATTGATGTGCTGGCTGGTGATGCCAAGCGTTGGGGCTTAAACCTCAACATTACGAACCTGACTTTTGACGAGTTTAAACATTTGTTTCTGGCTGAATACTGGTCAGAGCAAAAACAGCAAAGTGTCTGGCGCGAATTTGTCGTATCGAGGCCTTTCGATGCGAATTCGCGCGGCTCGATGAAGGAGTTTTGTGAGGGCTGGATCCGCAAGTTGGAATATTTGCGTGATCGCCGCACGGAATCCGAAATAGTCTGGGAACTCTACAAAAAGCTTCCAGATGATACAAAACGCTACGTAGGAAGCAATTACAGGACAATAAATGATTTCCTGGAAAGAGTGGAGGACGAGGACAATTGGCGCAATAATCGCGACAGTGGTAGAGGCCGTGGTAACAACAACGGGTACCACAGCAACCACACCAACGATAACCATGGGAATAATGCATACCGCAACCATGGCAGCAATAACAATAATGGTTCGGACCGTAATAACAATCGGTACAATGCAAATAATAACCGGAATGACGGAAACCAGTATCATACTAGCGTGATACGGGCTGCGCAGAATAGAAATAACGCCAGAGGGTGTGACCAGCCGCCTCAGCAGTATCCGGGGAGCGTATCTGCTGGGACGAGACAGGGAAACCATTAGCCGCGCCGGTG
The DNA here is from genome assembly GCF_023864345.2 of Schistocerca serialis cubense. Lineage (NCBI taxonomy): Eukaryota > Metazoa > Arthropoda > Insecta > Orthoptera > Acrididae > Schistocerca > Schistocerca serialis. The sequence goes on from NC_064643.1 coordinate 155,681,235, forward strand.
AGGGGCCGACCGGGCGTGGAGAAATTTTGGCGGCCCAATAACAGGAGAAAACCCAGGTGTCGTCGTTATGAAAATTCCGTATGGAATAATCAACGGCGGGAGAGTGTGCCAGTGTTAGGAGAAAGGAGTGCGCCCACAAGTAGTAGATCAGCTGTAGACACGGCAGTAGGAAGTACATTCACTGTCAGTGAGAACAATTTAAGTAGTGTTCCGGAAATCGATTATAAAGTGGCAGCTGTAATACCCACAGCGGAACTGTAGATTGAGTTTAAGAATGATTCGCAAGTGTTGAAAGAAGATCAGACGTCGGATAAAACGTCCGTCATCGAGCGAGGAGATGCAGAGAGGGATGAGGTCTGGTTAAGGCAGTTCGGTCGCTTATACGACGAACTAAGAGATTACAGGGGCATGTACGGGAGAAGTGTTTATGGGGAGCGCGGGCAGGATTTGCCGCGTCTCGTCCCGCAGGAAGATAGTGATTGTGAAGTGATAGAAAGTTCTGGCCCTAACCGGCAGACTTTACTAGAAATAGTTGATGTTAATGGGGAGCACGAGCAAGATGCGTCGTGTTTCGTCCCGCAGGAGTTGAATGTTGAAGTAGTAACGGAAAGTTCTGGCCCTAACCGGCAGACTTTACCGAAAGTTATAGTGGTAGAAGTAGCCGACCCATCCGACGCGAACGTCCAGTTTAAACATTGCGAGAGTATTAAGGAGAAAGATTACGAAAATTTTAGTGATAGCCGAACACGATTGGTAGAAAAGCACGTAGATGACAGCGTGTATGAGGTTAGAGCTGACATTATACGGTCAGAAGAAAACAGTGTGGGTTGCGCAGATCTAGAGGAAGTAATTGCAGATACTACTGGACACATGTCTCCAGGTAAATTGGCAGATGAGATCAATCTGATTAAAGAGGAATCAACGAAGGTGACAATTAGTGAATTGATAGCAAAGCAACACTCACTAGTTGACGAGTTACAGGAAAAGGTTTCGGTATTGGAAGCGACGCTACAGACTAAGCCTCAGGACAAACGTGTTGAAATTAAAACTGTATGTGAACAGAGGCTGAAAAAGCCGCCAGATAAACCGGATTTAGGATCAAAGCCGGATGGTTTTTTCTGGAATGACCTGGATATAGACGAGGATTTACTGTGGGAAAATAAAGAAACAGTCGAGGACAAGTGTAGACAGATAGTAGTGTCTGTTAATATGCACGACCTACAACTAAACGTGTTGATTGACACCGGTGCAGAATTGAGTGCTGTATCTGGGAAAATATTTGAGTTACTGAAAGACAGACCTGGCATCGTAGTTATGCCAGTAACAGGAGTGAAAATTATCGGTGCTACTGGGAAGGCCAGTAAACCGGTCACAAAACAGATTTTTGTCAACTTCGAGATATGTGGGGCACGATTTGAACAAGAGTTTGTCGTCGTGCCAGACTTAACTACGGAAGTAATTATCGGGTTAGATTGGCTATTAAAGTACCGTGCAGTGATTAACTGCGAAAGCAAAACTTTGACATGTACGTCCCAAGATAAAACAATAGTAGTTAGTTTTGACGAGGCAGGAGACGGTGTGCATAGGCAATACCAGCCTATACACATTGTTAACTGGTCGAATGGTATTGACGTAGGTATGAATTTGAACTACTGTAATGTGAGGAATCTCGGCATTGACAATAGTGTAGAAAGTGAATTGGAAAGTATTGTAGACGGTGTGTCAAACGTAACACACGAACAAAGACGAGGCCTGTATGAAGTAATAATGAGGAATAAGAGTGTGTTTTCAGACAAACCGGGTCTTGTGGAAGGATATAATTGCAAGTTGCATGTAATTCCGCACGAACCATTCTTCGTGAGACCGTATGCTATACCGCTGTCCAAAAAGGAAGCAGTGCAACGGGAGATAGATAAGATGATCGAATGGGGAGTGATTGAAGGAAGTACAAGTCCATACAATAACGGTTTGGTCATTGTAGCAAAACGGGATGGTAGTGTGCGTATTGAAATTGACGCACGCACGTTGAATAGGGTCGTTCAACGTGAAACAGACAGACCAGAGAGTATGGAGGAGATTTTGCAACGTTTTCATGACGTTAAGTTCATGACTAGCCTCGATCTGACAGCTAGTTACTGGCAAATAGAACTCGAAGAAGAATCTAGGCCATACACCGCCTTCTTGTTTGCGGGCAGGTGTTATCAGTATAGAGTACTGCCGTTTGGACTTAATATATCTGTGTCCGTATTCATCAGGGCCCTAGATAAAGTGCTAGGACCGGCTTTGAGTTCAAGATTAACTGTATATGTTGACGACCTATTGTTGGCCAATGCCACTTGGCATGACCATTGTGACCTGTTAGATGAAGTTTTTAGAGCATTGCGCCGTGGCGGAATGACTCTAAAGCTAAAGAAATGCGAATTTGTGAAGCAGGAACTGAAATTTTTAGGGCATGTAATTACCACTGCTGGTATTACGAAAGACCCAGAGAAACTAGAGGCAATAAGGAATTGTCCTCCACCCAAGTCTAGGAAACAGTTAAAAAGTTTTCTAGGGCTCACAGGATTTTACCGTAAATTTGTAAAAGGACAAGTGTTTAATGATGAAAATTTGAATAACCTCTTACGCAAAAATGTTCCGTTTGTGTGGACTGACGGGTGTCAGACCGCTTTCGAGAGATTAAAAGACGAGTTGTTAAGATCTAACATACTATTTCATCCTGATTTATCGCTACCCTTCCATCTGGGAACGGATTCGTCGAATTACGGGGTGGGGGTAGAACTGTTCCAAGAAGTTGGTAAAGGAGAGGATAAGGAACACCGGACGATAGCGTTCGCGAGTCGAACTTTATCAAAAAGTGAGCGAAACTACACGATTTCTGAGAAAGAGTGTCTCGCTATCGTGTGGGGATTCAAGAAGTTCAAGGGTTACCTATGGGACCGTAAGGTGATTATTCATACGGACCATAAGGCGCTCACTTATCTGAAGGATTGTAAACTACTTCACGAAAGACTGACTAGGTGGTCGCTGTATTTACAGCAATTTAACTATGACATCTGTTACGTAAAAGGGACCGACAATTGCGTAGCGGATGCGCTGTCGCGGTTGCCCGAGTCTACTCAAGGTCTATTGAAAGATGAGGCAGATGGAGTGGTTATATTGTACTATTTTTAAGAAGTTGAGGGACGTAAATTAATAATGAACATTTGTAAGAATCTACGTCGTCATCAGAACGAGGATGGTTGTTTAAATATGGTGAAAACACGATATGATGAAAAGAGTCCAGAAGGAGAGAAATTAAGGAAGTATTACAAGATATACGATCATATCTTGTACATACGTAAGGGTGAAGATAGTAATATTTGGCGGGTATGCTGGCCCAGCGAATACGTCACGGAAATAATAGACTACTACCATTTGGCGTATGGTCACTGTGGACCAAAGAAATGTACGGAAAAGCTGAGTGAAGTAGTGCATTTCAACAACATGTTAAAACGAGTTACTGACAGAGTGAAAACTTGCGATTTATGTCAGAAGGTGAAGGTTACCAACTGTAAGAGTCGTGGTCCTATGCAAAGTATAAGGCCTAACGACACCTTTGAATTACTGTGCGTGGACTTGTACGGACCTTTGCCCAAGTCATCAGGAAACTTTGCCTACATTTTAGTAGTGCTAGAAGCTTTTTCCAAGTTCATTAAGCTATACCCGATTAGGAAAGCTACAGCCAAAGCGGTCTATAGCAAGCTTGTGAACGATTATTTTGTTCATATTGGTAAGCCCAAGGCGATTCTATCAGACAATGGGGCACAATTTACTTCTAAGTTGTGGAATGAAGGCATGGAAAGTAAAGGGGTCGAGGTGATACATATTTCAGCTTATTGTCCGGCTGGGAATCCCGCTGAGAGGTATATGCGCGAGCTAGGCCGACTTTGCCGTACCTATTGCCATCACAACCATAGGGCATGGGGCAAATATGTAGCAGTATTTGAGAGAATTATGAACACCTTGAGACATGAATCTACGGGATTTTCTCCAGAGGAAATCCTGTTGGATGACAGAAGTAAAAGTTTAGTGGAAGAGGTAATCAAATTCCCTCCACGGATTGACATTAGTATTGGTGTGAAAAAAGATCGTTTGCGAGAAGTAATGAAGCTAAAAGCTGATGCTCGCATACGTCGTCATGACGCTAAAGCGCGTTTTGCTAAGTTTGCAATCGGAGACTTAGTACTTGTAAAAGCTCATGAGAAATCGAGCGAGATAGACAATGAAATCTCTAAATTTAAGTTTGTTTATAATGGACCATATAAAGTCATTGGTATACCTCACACAAATGCTTATTGCTTAGAGTATCCAAGCTCTGGAAAACGATTAGGTATACGGAATATAGTAGACTTGAAATTGTACCAACCTAGGATCGATTAATACCACACAATGGGTAATTTGTACAATATGTAAATATAGAGTGTAAGATTTAAGGTTTGCTAGATTGCCATGCTTTTGACTGACCAAGGTCATTAAAGAAGTTGTAATTAATAAGTAATTAATTTTGATTAATCAATTTAATTTTAATCAATTTAATCATGATCTAATCAACTGAAAAATCCAAGCTGCTAGTTTAAGTTTTCAGCTGAGTCACAGTAGATTAAGGAATGTAAATATGATTTTGTAAATAGCTGTAAGATTTCATAAATATGTGATTTACTAGTCATTGCCGATGTACTTAGACGCTGTTTTAAGTTTCAGGCTAGTACATGCGTGTGATGATGGACAGTGTTGAGTTATCCACTGTGATAGTGTTTATGGACTCCTTGAGATTACTCGGGAGTGAGTTTTTCCCAAAGAATTCAGTGAAGCGGACGTTCTGGAAATGCCGTTAGACAGGCGAGTGAGATCAAGCGTGCCGCACAGGCGGGCGCAACAATACTGACGAGGCGGAGCCGCTGTCGGCTCTTGTGCCGCCGTAGGCTCTCCGTGCCGCTCTCGGCATTCTTTGTACTTGCGGGTACGAAAGGCGGAATAGTTTTTCTTCCCGGACAGCTGATGTGAAAGAATTCTGCTGTCAATATTTATGTTTTTTTCGATCTACTGAATATTATTTTCTTGTTTAGCGTTAAGTAGATTCTCGTGACGAGAATATTAATTATGAAAAGGTTATATAAAATGTGTAGTCTATTTAATTATTTATTTGCGTATTTTGATCTACCTGTTTTTATGACCATGCAATCTAATTAATTTTGTAAATAGTATTCCATTTCATGATAGTGTTACGGATTTTGACGATTTTGGAATAGCTAAACCATTTTCTATGTTTTCTATGAATTTTAATATCTTGTCAACCTGTTTTATTTTGTGCAAGATGACAGAGTGGAATAAGATTAGGAGTGTCTCCACTCAATTATTATGGTCTAAAAATTGATTTATGCTTAATTAGACGAATGCTAAATTTTGTTGATGTTTTGAGCATATGCATTTCCGCTGTTTCTTTTTTGGGACATTTTCTGAGTCTGTTTACGTTACACGAACATCCTCAGACAATGTGGGGCACGTGTAACGCCGGAAATGCGTATCCTCCTATTTTCATCTATTGTATTATTATTTTTTTTCCTTGTTTTGTTACCTCAAGATACGACATTTCTGTCTCTTTATATATTGTAATTGTTTTACTGTTTGGATATATATATATTTATGCACTTATGTCGATGTATAATTGGTTTGTTTCGTAAATATTATTTGTATTTTACGCTGGGTCTTGCCTAGGGAAAACTGCTATCGAACGATTACATCGATGGGTCGTGTGAAGAATCAAAGTGTGTAGGATCTTTGGGAGTGTTAACTCTGCCGCGTGGGGCGCGGGCAGTGAGAGGCTGGCGGGAGTAGCGAGTGGAGCAGGGGTTGTGTGACGCTCCCGCGAGTGGCCGCGCTTTCGGGGTTTGGCAGCATGTAATTGCGCTCGACTCGCGATAATAGTTTCTGACATGGTGTCGCGGACGAGAAGCATTAGCTGGCGCACATCAAGAGCCCGTTTCGCCTGGTGACCGTGTCGAGAAGAAGGCGCGCCAACATCCAGCTTCTGCAACAGCGACGGCCGACAATGAGTGACTGTCGCCACCTCCTCGATCGACGGCTTCAAACCTTCAATCAACCAACAAGGATGACTAAAAGCACGTAAAGTTTCAGAACTGTATGGCAGACCTCAGCTTTCCAAATTGTTCCATTTGCCTCGCAAAATTACAGCAACTTAGCATGAACCTTTGTTGCTCATTGTCCCAATTTCATTGCCAAGCAGGGTCCCTTCCTTTTCCGAAATGAACCCGAGTGTCGTTGAAATTCAAACGCCAGCATTAAAATAATATAATTAGATTTCACTGCTTTAATTTCAAAGTTCAGTAGCTGGCTACAATATTTAGGTTACACGAGCACAAATTTAGAGTGCGAGTTTTGTTAGCATATTTTAGCTTACCTGTGACTGCAGCTCAGCTTGGTACGTACTAAATTTTACTATTGTTAATAGTTCAGAATCATTTAATTCAAGTTCAAAGTTAAATCTCTTGTTTCTAAATTGCGTAGAGTCAAGTTGCTTTTGAAATGATTGTTGAGGTAGTCCAAGACTAACCGTATTTTACTGGATTTCGATGTGCTTCAGAAAGAAAGCTCACTATTAACTTCAGTCACTAAATTAACTTTCGATTTTCCGGTTTTATTAATTCTTTTGCTAAATTAAGTCAGAGTGTAGCGAAATTTATTACTTCTGACAAACTTTCAGTTTTCACACTACACGTGTCAACCTTCAGTTGCCACGCTTCTAGTGTTAATTATATGTGTAATAACCTTTCTTTTTCAGTTACTATAGTAATTGTCCTTAGGACTGGCGACCGTGATTTCCCCCAAATCTCAAATATCTAATTACCGCTAGTTAATTGTTAACGTAACGGCCGCACATTTACTTTCTTTATTAACTTTACCCCTTTTCAAAATTAATTTCCACCAGTTTCATTTGCATTTTTCCTTTCATTTAGATGTAACCCTTTCCTCCCTCTTTACCGATAGATTAACTTCGGTGACGATTGCTTTTCCCAAATTTCCATTAGGTACACGCGGTTTAATTTTTCACTGTCATTAAGGTCGATAAGTGAGGGGGGAGGTTACACGTGGCGACCTGGTGACAGGACAATCTTCAAATTTGAGGTTGTTCTGGACACGAATTTTGCATTGTGCAAATCTCGTAACAAAGTACTGGTTACGAAATGGTCGATACGTCAGCGAGAATATTCGTGTGAGGAATCCTAATTAGAGTTGAGATTTTGCATTTATATTGAAAATTATTAAAATGAGTGAAGGCAACAATTACCAAAATTTGTTAGACTTAGATACGGAACAATCGGTCGAACAGTGGGAAACGCGCACAGCGGTACCCATTGTTCCGGGGCAGGCGGCTAGCATGAAAGATGCGACCGCCGAAACGCAACAAAGAGCAGAAATGGAATTCCAGACTTTAGAAAATGTTTCGGAATCGGAAGTGAAAATCAAATCTGAATCCCTTGATAACGAATACGGGGGGACAATGAAAGAGGAAGCCGCTACGGAAGTAAAACCGGTGGTTTCCGGGAATTTAACTGATTTATTGAATGTTTTGATTAACGAAATCAAGAGTCAATCGGCAGAAATTAAAGATCAGGCTGCCAAGCAAGAAGCTCAGGCTGCCGAGCAAGCAGCTCAGGCTGCCAAGCAAGTAGCTCAGTCTGAAAAAATTGAACGAATGCTAGACAATCAGAACAAAGCTATTAATGTTGTTAACAACAATGTTGAAGTTGTTAACACAAAAGTTGATAAAATCAAAGACGATATTGTCGTGATTAATACCGAAATCGGTAACCTTAAACAGGAAATGATAGGCGTTCAGGCGGAAACTGCGAGCATAAATACGCGTTTTAATTCCGAAATTAGCAGAATCGAAAAAAGTGTAGGAGAAGCAGTTGCTCCGATCATCGAGAATAAGGTGACGGAACAAATTCAATTAGTGAAAAAAGAGGATCAAAAGAAGGTGGAAACTTTAAAGGCTTTAGTGTCCGAGGTTGATGCTAAAGTGACGAAGCAGGCTAATACCTGCGAAGAACAAAAAAAGGAAGTAGAAACGCTTGCGACAACCACTTGCCAAGTAATTACGAGAGTGTCGGAATTAGAAAAGAAACTTGACGGAAAACAGAGCTATGTGCCAATCTGTGCACACAGTTCGGAATTGTTGACGAAAGAGGATCGGTTCGACCCCTTGAAAAAAGGCGGTATACATGCGACGGATTTCATTAAAAATTGGGAAAGAGTTTTACCCAGATAATGGACTAATGAAAGAAAAATTAATGCGGTTATTGATGTGCTGGCTGGTGATGCCAAGCGTTGGGGCTTAAACCTCAACATTACGAACCTGACTTTTGACGAGTTTAAACATTTGTTTCTGGCTGAATACTGGTCAGAGCAAAAACAGCAAAGTGTCTGGCGCGAATTTGTCGTATCGAGGCCTTTCGATGCGAATTCGCGCGGCTCGATGAAGGAGTTTTGTGAGGGCTGGATCCGCAAGTTGGAATATTTGCGTGATCGCCGCACGGAATCCGAAATAGTCTGGGAACTCTACAAAAAGCTTCCAGATGATACAAAACGCTACGTAGGAAGCAATTACAGGACAATAAATGATTTCCTGGAAAGAGTGTCCTCAATTCAGCTCGCTGTAGCTGAAATATAAATTCCTGCCTGTTTTTTTATGGTGGTAAGAAAATAAAGAAGAAAATGTCAAAGTTCGTTCGTGGGTCACATAAACATATACACAGTCCTCGGCACTCTGCAAAGTTCACAATCTAAATTTCCACAAAGCTCCATTACTAACAAATTCCTTTCCTGTAAACATCGTTTGCATACATCAAAAACCAGACTGGGTCATCCAAAAATGAAATTTACGTTCTTCATTCTCCAGGTGGGTTTAAGATATGTGCGGCGCACAAAACCATTCGGGATCAAAAGGGATGAGGCATTTAATTACGTATAATGCGGACGGAAGTTCAGTTTTAAACAGTTCAAATAAATTAAGATTTTAAGGTTTCTTTGTGACCACTCAAATGGTTTCAGTACACAGCCATCCTAAGCCCAGTTTCACGTTTGCTGGTAACAGAGCATCGCAATCCATTGCTAAGCTGTCCGACGGAGCTACAGGCTATTGACTGCAGCACAATGGCCATTGAGCCGTACCGCGTTGTGAGGGATTCTAGAGCAAGTTCTTCAAGGGGACGGCAGTGCGCGGTTTCATTCCTTAAGCCCAAGTCTGGGGTTTCGAAATGAGTAAGTTACAGCAGCGGAAAGTGCTCGTAATTGAAAAGAGAGGCTCGTAAGAAAACGAAATGAGAGGGTATTAGAAATTAAATTAGCGGTCCACAATCACCCTGGAAAATTTGGATGGGGCATTGTGTGGCAACTGACCTAATTAGAGAACGAGAAGAGAGGGCGAAGACAGAGTTTCATCACTAAATTTTTGGGCTTGTTGTTGGACGACGGTATGTATGTTCGGAATGTGGAAGTCTTTGTGAATATCTGAGTTCTGAAGTTTCTCTTATATCATCGGACTGCAAAACGGAACGACCGCTTCTGAACTGCCTGTGCAACTGCCTGTTTGTTGTGTAACCGCACTCGCGGCATCCTAACCTAGTAATAAGGTTCCCGCATGCGAATTCACTGACTCCCTGATGTTTCCTTAGATACATGCTTAAGGACCATTTCATTTCAATGTCATTTCTACTGTTTGTGTGATTTTTTAAGTGGTCTTTTGCTCTCTCAACTGTACATTCTGTCGTCGGTGTAGCCTTATAAGTTACATAAGATCTTTTAAAATCTGGTACATAGGAATCAGTCTCTAGGCAGAATGTGCTACTCTACTCTCTTTATTATAACTTGTACCTAACGACGGACTGTCTGATTGGTGTTCCTGAATTTAACGATATAATTTACATAAAAATCGAAAATAATTGAAGATAATTTTACGGAATGAACTTGTATGAATATCAAGAGCTCAGATGGAAACCCAGTTCTAAGCAAAGAAGGGAAAGCAGAAAGGTGTAAGGAGTATGTAGAGGATCTGTACAAGGGCGATGTACTTGAGGATAATATAATGGAAATGGAAGAGGATGTAGATGAAGATGAAATGGGAGATACGATACTGCGTGAAGAGTTTGACAGAGCACTGAAAGACCTGAGTCGAAATAAGGCCCCGGGAGTAGACAGCCGGCCGAAGTGGCCGTGCGGTTAAAGGCGCTGCAGTCTGGAACCGCAAGACCGCTACGGTCGCAGGTTCGAATCCTGCCTCGGGCATGGATGTTTGTGATGTCCTTAGGTTAGTTAGGTTTAACTAGTTCTAAGTTCTAGGGGACTAATGACCACAGCAGTTGAGTCCCATAGTGCTCAGAGCCATTTGAACCAACTTATCTTAGAAAATAGATTGAGGAAAGGCAAACATACGTTTCCAGCGTTTGTAGTCTTAGAGAAAGCTTTCGACAATGTTGACTGGAATACTCTCTCTCAAATTCCAAAGATGTCAGGGGTAAAATACAGAGAGCGCAAGGCAATTTACAATTTGTACAGAAACCAGATGACAGTTATAAGAGTCGAGGGGCATGAAAGGGAAGCAGTGGTTGGGACGGGAATGAGACAGGGTTGTAGCCTGTCCCCGATGTTATTCAATCAAGGAAACAAAAGAAAAATTTGGAGTAGGTATTAAAATCCATGGAGAAGAAATAAAAACTTTGAGGTTCGCCGATGACATTGTAATTCTGTCAGAGACAGCAAAGGACTTGGAAGAGCAGTTGAACGGAATGGGCAGTGTCTTGAAAGGAGGGTACAAGATGAACATCAATAAAAGCAAAACAAAGATAATGGAATGTAGTCGAATAAGTCGGGTGATGCTGAGGGAATTGGATTAGGAAATGAGACACTTAAAGTGGTAAAGGAGTTTTGCTATTTTGGGAGCAAAATAACTGATGATGGTCGAAGTAGAGAGGATATAAAATGTAGATTGGCAATGGCAAGGAAAGCGTTTCTGAAGAAGAGGAATTTGTTAACATCGAGTTTAGATTTAAGTGTCAGGAAGTCGTTTCTGAAAGTATTTGTATGGAGTGTAGCCATGTATGGAAGTGAAACATGGACGATAAATAGTTGGGACAAGAAGAGAATAGAAGCTTTTGAAATGTGTTGCTACAGAAGAATGCTGAAGATTAAATGGGTAGATCACATAACTGATGAGGAGGTATTGAACAGAATTGGGGAGAAGAGAAGTTTGTGGCATGACTTGACAAGAAGAAGGGACCGGTTGGTAGGACATGTTCTGAGGCATCAAGGGATCACAAATTTAGCATTGGAGGGCAGCGTGGAGGGTAAAAATCGTAGAGGGAGACCAAGAGATGAATACACTAAGCAGATTCAGAAGGATGTAGGTTGCAGTAAGTAGTGGGAGATGAAGAAGCTTGCACAGAATAGAGTAGCATGGAGAGCTGCATCAAACCAGTCTCAGGACTGAAGACAACAACAACAATAACTTTACGGCCCACCTAGGTAATACCTAGCAATACTAAATTACATCACACTAAACAAATGTTTACTCTGTGTCTTCAAATTCGAACGGATGTAAAACTGCGTCAAAGATCCGTTTCTGAAGAAACCATTTCTAAAGCGATGTTCTAAGTTTGCATTCGTTAGTTTTTTTAGTTATTATTTTTACGAGTTTCTATAACATTCTCCTATCAGTTACCATAATTAAAAAAACATCAAATTTTATGTGTGCTGTTACTTAATCCTGTGGCACCCTACCGAGCGAGGTGGCGCAGTTGTTAGACACTGGACTCGTATTCGAGAGGACGACGGTTCAATCCCGCGTCCGGCCATCCTGATTTAGGTTTTCCGTGATTTCCCTAAATCGCTCCAGGCAAATGCCGGGATGGTTCCTTTCAAAGGGCACGGCCGACTTCCTTCCCCATCCTTCCCTAATCCGATGAGCCCGATGACCTCGCTGTCTGGTCTCCTTCCCCGAAACAACCAACCAACCTGTGGCAACCCACGAACATGCAGAAGAGAGCACAAGGTTCGACCCTGGGTTGAAAGAATGTAGGGGATGGCCCCCTACCCCACACTGTTTGTTTTTAAGTCGTCACTGATGCTGGCCAGCGAAACATCTTGCTAGCCAGTACTTAGTGCTACAAAAGATGAACGAGAACTATACCAACAAAGTTTCACAGGTTGTTCAGGGGTACCTTCTGAATATTTTTCTGCAAGAGACGCACTGTCTCCGGCAGCTCGTCACTCAGTTATTCCATTTCATTTCGTTTCTTGCCCCAGTTACTAGTGCACTGCATGATTATAATTAAAGAGTAGCTACATACGGAGGTTCAGTGTGGGATGTAGTTATCGTATGCCAGCGAAACTTGATGGACATTCTAATGAGTCAATGCGGAACCCATTTAATCATGGATTAATTAGTTCCAATTTTGGCCACCTGGTGCAAATCTAGCGCTGTATGACATCCTCGCTGTCATTTGATAAGCGATAAGCTGTTAGAGAAACCATCTTTCGTTAACGGCACAAATACAGTGCAGAATCAGTGAGTGAAAGGTCCGAGGAGAGGCCCAAAGTCATTCCATGGTTTATAGAAGGTCATAATGAAATTCGAAAATATCGATGAGTTTGCTGTGGCACCTAGAAGAGGAAGGCATCTTATCTTGGTAGAAATTATTGACCAAGGTTGAAATTACTGTACTAGACCATTCAGCACGTGCCCCGGGTTGGCGCTAGCGCTAGCGAAAGCACTTGCTAGCCAGTACATAGTGCTACAAAAGATGAACGAGAACTATACCAACAAAGTTTCACAGGTTGTTCAGGGGTACCTTCTGAATATTTTTCTGCAAGAGACGCACTGTCTCCGGCAGCTCGTCACTCAGTTATTCCATTTCATTTCGTTTCTTGCCCCAGTTACTAGTGCACTGCATGATTATAATTAAAGAGTAGCTACATACGGAGGTTCAGTGTGGGATGTAGTTATCGTATGCCAGCGAAACTTGATGGACATTCTAATGAGTCAATGCGGAACCCATTTAATCATGGATTAATTAGTTCCAATTTTGGCCACCTGGTGCAAATCTAGCGCTGTATGACATCCTCGCTGTCATTTGATAAGCGATAAGCTGTTAGAGAAACCATCTTTCGTTAACGGCACAAATACAGTGCAGAATCAGTGAGTGAAAGGTCCGAGGAGAGGCCCAAAGTCATTCCATGGTTTATAGAAGGTCATAATGAAATTCGAAAATATCGATGAGTTTGCTGTGGCACCTAGAAGAGGAAGGCATCTTATCTTGGTAGAAATTATTGACCAAGGTTGAAATTACTGTACTAGACCATTCAGCACGTGCCCCGGGTTGGCGCTAGTCTTTGTGCCGTCTCATGAGAATTTTCCATCCCATGGTCAACAACACCGAAAGTTTTACGATCTACTTTCCGCTGGTACCAGTTCAAAATCCAGACAGTGCAGCCCCTGAAACCACATGATAACAATTATGCTCTGAATTTGCTCTTTGGCTGCTGGCACAGATCGAAGTTGATGACATGTGGCCAGGCACTACTCTATGGTACATTTTACACTACAGGCTGCAGTGAATAAGTAGAAACCCCGAATTTGGGGTACTGAAGAGCGATTGTACTCGCCATACGTGACTGTGTGGTATGGATTCACAAGCACTTTTATTCTCAGCCCATTCTTCTTCGAAGAGAATGCATCTAGAGGGCCTGGCGGGTGTTCTGTGAGGTCTGCACGTTATCGAGCCCTCCTTGTACAGCAAGTGATTCCCGCTTTCGAAGAGCGCAATTATCTGCAGACCACTTTTTTCATGCAAGATGTCGTTCGCCCAGTGAAAGATCTGCTTAATGCAACTGGTCACGAAAGTATTACCTCCATTGGTTTTCCAGATACATGGTCTGCATGATCACCTACATTGCCCAGTACTTCATACACAACTATAAGGAGAGTTACGCGACAGAGTGGTGCAGCAGCAGCGATTGTAAGAAACTGGTCAGGAGCAGAAGCGATTAGTGAATAAGTAAACAGAATAAACACAAGTTCTACCTAACAGGTAGCTTTCTCCAAGTGTGTGAAGACACTTTTCAAACGAACACACAGTTACACAGTCCAGCTAATTCCTGTATTCGTTTTGATGTTCGTTATTAGCTAAGGATTATTTTTTGCTAAGAGGTCAAGTGCCTTTACACAACTGTTTACTAATCGCGTGGGCTCATGAACTAACTACTCGAAATAATTTTCAGAGAATGCGTTAAGCAGAATTTCGGATGATGTTTTATGCGTACCTCCGGAATTAAACATGTATGTTCGCCAGCATATGGACGGTAAATAAAAACACCACCAACCATAATTGTATGAGACGGGTACGTGTTTCAAATCAAACTTAAGTTTTCTTTAAACCTCTCAGCAGTTGTATCATCTGATTTGGGAGGTCGGTACAAGGATCCAACTATTGTTTTATTCCAGTTGACAAGAATGATGTCTGCCCATACTAACTCACAGGAAATATATACTTCAATTTCGCGACAAGCTAAACTACCAAAAGCTAAACCAGAAGAAGGTCGCTTATTGTGGTATAACACTTATTTAGTCTAAATTTGACTCTCCAAAATTTCTACTTTCTCCAACAGATATGGAACTTACATGCTGTTATATCCTAGCCAGTAATGCCACCCGAGCCCGCTGCCAAAAGGTTGGCAGCATCAAAGTCCGGACGCCGTCCGCATAAGCAGCGCCAGCGAGACAGGAAATAGCCGCAAGTCTGCGCGCGCCACCGCTGGCTTCTGGTTTCTTAAGCGCTGGAGTCGCGAGCGCTAGGACAGTTCTGTATTCGCCGCTCAGTTGTATACTCGCCACCGAATCGTGTACTTGCTAGTCAGTTGTGTGTTCATCGCAGCAGAGTTGTTGTTTGTCGTCAGCCGACGCTGACCTAGCCGCTCCGACTCGAACTAGACAGATCTCTGTAGACACGGAGTTCACTACTGAGTTTCTGTATCTTCGTTAATAAAGATAAGTACCGACTTTTATTTAATCAGAGTGTTTGGGTTTTCATCTTTCTGTTCACTGTTCCAGCGGACCGGTCGGCCCGCTATTCAAAGTGTGGCCGTGACCTCGTAAGCCGTTTCTACAGCGAATTGTTTGTCGCTACGAACGCCGCCACAAAACATGCCATAGAACATTGTTCCACAATGCGTTTCTTGAAACCACTTCACCGCGTCGGCAGGAGGAACGACACATGCAAATCGTTGACTTCAGAGATTGCGTCACGTTGCTCCTCAGCCTTTCATCTTCCCACTGAAGAAAGATGATATGCCTCAATACTGGCTACTGGCAGAACAGTTAGTGCGTCGTGCTACAATAGTTCCTATATGACTACTGACGGCGCCATCTAGTTCCATTTTCTTGAATTCTTGTGTAGTGCCCATGGGAATGGCGTGTCTTTCATTGCTTCAGGAGATGGCGGAGGACGTTCTGGATTTATAGGGGCCTATGCATCAGCTGGATAGCTTACAGGGCAGCAAGGAAGTGGAAGACACTAGGAATCTAGTAACAGAATCACATTTCATATGGTTTTGTGCCTTCAAGATAAGTTACCGGTCAGTTTGAGTTGTACAACTAAGTTCACAACTGTTAACAAGAAGAATAAAATGAGGCTTAGAAATGTACGCCGGCCGGGGTGTCCGAGCGGTTGTAGGAGCTACAGTCTGGAACCGCGCGACCGCTACGGTCGCAGGTTCAAATCCTGCTTCGAGCTTGGATGTGTGTGATGTCCTTATGTTAGTTAGGTTTAAGTAGTTCCAAGTTCTATTGGACTGATGACCTCAGAAATTAAGTCCCATTGTGTTCAGAGCCATTTTAGAAATGTACGTAAAATTACTGTACAATAAAGAAAGAAATATTATAGGTAGCCTTACAACGCAATGGATTGGATGCGTTGCCTCTATTGATGAATACTGTGTACTAGGTATCAATGAATCGCACTGCCGCGCGAATCGTCGCTAGGCGCCCTAGACCGCGTGGCTACCCCGCGCAGCATGCCGTGTGAGGCAAGGATGTTTATTGCTAAGACTCTTCTGAGCTAAATATGTTGAACCTTATACATAATAATATTTCTGTTGACGTACGTAGTATCGTAAATTGCTGTAAGCATGGGATCGTACCACCAGTCATCGCAAAGTTTAATCGTGTCAGAATATCAGTCAAAGCTGTAACACACTGTGTCAAATTACACTCCTGGAAATGGAAAAAAGAACACATTGACACCGGTGTGTCAGACCCACCATACTTGCTCCGGACACTGCGAGAGGGCTGTACAAGCAATGATCACACACACGGCACAGCGGACACACCAGAAACCGCGGTGTTGGCCGTCGAATGGCGCTAGCTGCGCAGCATTTGTGCACCGCCGCCGTCAGTGTCAGCCAGTTTGCCGTGGCATACGGAGCTCCATCGCAGTCTTTAACACTGGTAGCATGCCGCGACAGCGTGGACGTGAACCGTATGTGCAGTTGACGGACTTTGAGCGAGGGCGTATAGTGGGCATGCGGGAGGCCGGGTGGACGTACCGCCGAATTGCTCAACACGTGGGGCGTGAGGTCTCCACAGTACATCGATGTTGTCGCCAGTGGTCGGCGGAAGGTGCACGTGCCCGTCGACCTGGGACCGGACCGCAGCGACGCACGGATGCACGCCAAGACCGTAGGATCCTACGCAGTGCCGTAGGGGACCGCACCGCCACTTCCCAGCAAATTAGGGACACTGTTGCTCCTGGGGTATCGGCGAGGACCATTCGCAACCGTCTCCATGAAGCTGGGCTACGGTCCCGCACAGCGTTAGGCCGTCTTCCGCTCACGCCCCAACATCGTGCAGCCCGCCTCCAGTGGTGTCGCGACAGGCGTGAATGGAGGGACGAATGGAGACGTGTCGTCTTCAGCGATGAGAGTCGCTTCTACTTGGTGCCAATGATGGTCGTATGCGTGTTTGGCGCCGTGCAGGTGAGCGCCACAATCAGGACTGCATACGACCGAGGCACACAGGGTCAACACCCGCCATCATGGTGTGGGGAGCGATCTCCTACACTGGCTGTACACCACTGGTGATCGTCGAGGGGACACTGAATAGTGCACGGTACATCCAAACCGTCATCGAACCCATCGTTCTACCATTCCTATACCGGCAAGGGATCTTGCTGTTCCAACAGGACAATGCACGTCCGCATGTATCCCGTGCCACCCAACGTGCTCTAGAAGGTGTAAGTCAACTACCCTGGCCAGCAAGATCTCTGGATCTGTCCCCCATTGAGCATGTTTGGGACTGGATGAAGCGTCGTCTCACGCGGTCTGCACGTCCAGCACGAACGCTGGTCCAACTGAGGCGCCAGGTGGAAATGGCATGGCAAGCCGTTCCACAGGACTACATCCAGCATCTCTACGATCGTCTCCAAGGGAGAACAGCAGCCTGCATTGCTGCGAAAGGTGGATATACACTGTGCTAGTGCCGACATTGTGCATGCTCTGTTGCCTGTGTCTATGTGCCTGTGGTTCTGTAAGTGTGATCATGTGATGTATCTGACCCCAGGAATGTGTCAATAAAGTTTCCCCTTCCTGGGACAATGAATTCACGGTGTTCTTATTTCAATTTCCAGGAGTGTATTTTATCTATACCTTTCCGTTCTCAAACTGTACACTTCTATTGTAGCAGCTGTCCCAGGAAGGGGTACACAATATGTTCAAGATAAAACCGATCCAAGTTCATACGCAACACGTTCTATTTTCTACTTCCTTTTTTTTTATGCTGATAGTTCGATCTTCCGATCACATGACGGACGTGATTTCATTGACAGTGTCTCCCCAATTGTTCTGAAAGGGCTTCTCAGTGTGTTTTCATCGTTACCAAAGTAATATATGTCGTATTCTCTAAATGAACAGCCGGCCGGAGTAGCCGAGCGGTTCTAGGCGCTTCAGTTTAGAACCGCGCGACCGCTACGGTCGCAGGTTCGAATCCTGCCTCGGGCATGGATGTTTGTGATGTCCTTAGGGTAGTTAGGTTTAAGTAGTTCTAAGTTCTAGGGAACTGCTGACAGATGTTAAGTCCCATAGTGCTCAGAGCCATTTGAACCTTTTTTTTCTAAATGAACGTACTTACGTGTAGTGATACTTACGATGTCTCGAGATATCTTTCATGGAGAAACCCAAGCGCACGTACTTCGCAGTGTCTGCAATTCTACGCATACCCGCGTGCATCGATTCCGAATTGTGGGAGCGGTTCCAAACATTTTGCAGGAAGTAACTGTTAAACCGAAAACAAGCTATCGCGCATCTTTCGCAAAAGACAAGTTTTAAACTTACATCGTCCATACACCTGATACCATAACCCATTGTATGCTTTCAGACATAGCGTTCAAGTGATAAAGAAAGAAATAAGGATATTCAGTACCAATTTTTCCAGAAACATGGAGTATGTGTCTCACGCTTTCTCGAAAGCGGTCTCACATTCATGAAGCCTTCACAGAAGAAGGGACACAATCAGTTCTTTTCTGCTTGTGATTATTTGAAAGAAAAATCGTTTTATGATAGCCCTAAAAGGTAGAACAACACAAGATAAATATACGCAGTGTGACTGAAATAATCAGTCCCACATTTCTATCTGTTTGTCTTCACGCGCACAAAAGTGCCTGGAGGTGTTCGGCGACCAGCTTCAGCATAAGTTGTAACTTATAAATTATTGCAGTTATTTAATTTTTGAAAGGAATTTCTTAGTTTAAATCAAACGACGGTTTTGTCTGACTGAATGTGCGTGTTATTGTCGTTACAAATGTGACCTGTTGGTGCTAATCGCTTTCTGTGATCGTAGAATTCTAAAAAAAAAAAAAAAAAAAAAAAAAAAAAAAAAAAAAAAAAAAAAAAAAAAAAAAACGCGCGACCGCCAATATCAATATCAACAGTCAACAGGGGCTAATAACGATACCACTCCACGATTATGTAGCGTTATACGATTCACGTGGTTCCATGTTGCCGATTCACGACCTTTCCCTTCCGCAGCAGACAGAACATTGCTAGGGCACATCGTTGAGTGTGAGGTAGATGGTGGTGCAGCATATATGTAAAGCAACGTGCGGAGCTGCCGCCGGGTGGAAAATGTCTTCACACCAGCCTGTGAGGAAGGGTCTGAGACGTTCGTGGATAGCACGGTCGACTGAACAGTTGGCTGTGAAAGTCAAAGACCTCAGTCCGGCTCACAGTTTTAACCGGCCAGGAAATTTCAAACCAGCACGTACTCCGCTCCGGAGAGAAATTCATTCGGAAGTGCATACATAGTCAATGTACAGCAGTTCAATGTCAGGGTTGGATCTGACATGTCAGGTTTGGTAACAACAAGTCAGGTTTAGGCATCCTAAAATACTTAGTGCCTTTAAGTTTTTGGTTCTTGCAACTTTCGGGTTCGACAGCCACGTAAGCCTTTTGTAGAAGGAAAAATAACAAGATTTTAGGAATAATTTGAGTACACAAACCCTAAAAGACGATTAAAATGATCACAAATTGATTCCTCTGCAGAAAATCTCAAGTACGTGTCATATGCTCATGCCCACCAATTTCCAAATGTTCATCTGCAACTGACAAGCATCCATCGGAAGTCTGAGGGTGGTGAAGATTATGGATAAGACTTTCACAAAAAAGGAAGCTAGTGCCAGGTAGCTTTTCAGCTTTATTAGGTCTTAGTCATTACTCTTTATTCATCTTGTCACTAGAGTATCCTAATTTTCTTATTTAAACTATTGTCACGATGTAACTCCGATGTGTGAAATGCTGATGGCCCTAATCTGATAGGGTTAAATAAATAAGTAAATCAAATAAATAAATATATGTTAGCTTTAACTAGGGCCAGAAACTGCTATAGCGAACGGTACTGCACATTTAACGGATCCCACTGTTTTATTCGAATGTCTCTGACAGAAGATAAGCAAATGGAGATCTATAAACAGGTCCATGACCGGAGGGTCCATATGAAGAAGGATAAATGCCTCTGGAAGAGTCATTTGTGGAGCTGACTTATTATAATCTCTTGTAGTATTTGTAATTGTGTCGAGTCTGACCAAGTGCTCTTGTACTGATACTGTCGGCTCGCCGAGTGGTTTGTTCCTCAAGTGTCGATCGAAATCACCTCATCAGTTTCTGGTTCCTGAGAGATAAGTGGGAATAGAGTTTCCGCAACTTCGGGTTACTATCGTATCTCTTATACCCAAACACTGTTTTCAGTGCAGAAGGAGGGAGGGAGGAAATTCAGTTTCAGCCCATCACCGACTTTGGCAGAGCTGAAAGGCGTGTATCCGCTTCTTATTTAGAGGTAATGGGGCCGAAGACGGAATATCGCCTTTACCCAGCTGGGAAGCGCCATTTTTCCTCTTCCGCACGACTTCGTGTGCAACTCTCGCCCTTTTCCATGTACGGATGGGACGAGAATGACCTGCCGTCTTTCCGCGCGTGCTCAATGTCTCAGTCAATACAAACTTCACCTACGGCTGTCATAAACGTCGGTACTAAAATCGGGATAGAATACTCAGAAATCCACTCATAAGATGACAGTGAGGAAAAACTTCAAACGCTTGGCAAAATTAATCACAGCATCACTACTGATCATAACACCTCTACTATTATATTTGAAAAGAACGAAGTACAACTTAAGCTACTTACGCACGCAGTTTTTGGACAGATTATTTTATGGAACAGTCATACCTCTCAGATTATTTGACAGTTTCGCAAAATCAGATTATTTACTTTCACACATATAAAACTCTGCACAGCTAGTTTGAAAGCTATAAATACACAAAGATGCTCTCAACTGTTGATACGCCCAAACGTTCCCGTTCCTTCATCCACTGAGCTCCCATAAGCTAAAAATTCTCTCAGCAGTAGAATTATGCGCTGCAGTTGAAAACGTAAATTGATTTAAAATTATAAAGAATGTAGCAACCAGTCGCGGAAATATAATTTACTTATCTTGTTGCAAATCGATTTCGACTGATATCAGTCATAATCGGTGCATTTTTCTAACCGATGCAGATTGGCAGATTTCTAACATACTTTTGCATATTCTTCATGATAGAAATCTGCCGAGAACAATACTTCTACTTACGGCGTGTATCGGTTAGAAAAATGCACCGATGATGACTGATATCAGTCGAAATCGATTTGCAACAAGATAAATAAATTATGTTTCCCCCACTGGATGCTACAATCTTATAATTTTATATTCCACGGTCGCTGCACATAAAGGGAACCTTATGGAGCACAGCATTTGAATTTTATTGGTATATGTTTAGCAATTCTCATTTCCGAGGGCTGAACTCTGATTTCTGACAAATTTCAGTATGTTGTTCTGAGTAGGTAATACCGACTTCCAGTTATGCTCTGAAAGTTCTGAAGCAAGAAAATTTTGCAGATGCGCATACTGATCAAACACTGCTGGCTCTCAAATGTCTACTTCCTTTCCTTATAAATAAACCAATGGTGTTCCTACACCAACCCATTCCACTCATTTAGTCACAGGCTTCGGCTCTAAAATATCAAAATCTGATAGGCCATGACACCATTTTGAGGGATAAGTAATTGCAGTTTCACAAAACTCTTTCACGTCACTGTGAAAATTTTGGATAGTTAGCTATTAGCAATGATCTTCTGCGGCTTTTTTTTTTAATTTCTTTAGTTTTCGTCCCCAAATGACAACAGTTCATTTCTCTTTTGGTGAAATTATTATATTCTCAATAATCAGATTCAACGGTAAGTCTCTACTCTCAATTTTCGTTATTTATTACAAAATGAGCTCAACTGATTGTGAATAATCCGAAAGTAAGCCTCGCCTAAAGGAGCACAGAAAAATTTTAGCTAGATGTTTGGTGGTTCTTCTTCTAACAAGGCAAAAGGTTTCCGTGATTCCTACAGATATAATAGTCTCTCGACTGTAGGATTTGTTGTGTGATAAAAGTTCTCTACAGTTGGTACCTACAAATTCACGAAAGACAGCAGGATTTGAGCTTCTGATTGTACAGATGGAGAAGTTCAAATGGTTCAAATGGCTCTGAACATTATTGGACTTAACTTCTGAGGTCATCAGCCCCATAGAACTTAGAACTACTTAAACCTAACGAACCTAAGACCATCAGACACATCCATGCCCAAGGCAGTATTCGAACCTGCGACCGTAGCTGTCGCGCGGTTCCAGACCGAAGCGCCTAGAACCGCTCGGCCATACGGCTGGCGATGGAGAAATATTTATAAACGTTCACCGAATAAAATGTCTGCAGAAGGTGAAACAATGTTATGCAAAATGTGTGCTAGGCAGCCCACTCCTTCCAAGTAACTTCCAAGTTTCAGCTTCAAATAACTGAATATTTGTTTTCACCTCTTCGATTCAGCCTCTCTAAATTTACATTTTTGTTATCACCATAAAATGCTACACAAAGTTTTAAATCAGTTTTAAGATCTGTGAGCGCTGGAATGCGGAAATCGGAAGCCGTCTCCGATGTTTCATTTCCCAGCTCTATTAGTATAGTTTTCATCCCTTATTCCGCATACAAATATTGAACAATTACAAGAAATAATTCCAACGTTTTATGATTGCCGTCATCAGTTGCTAACACGTAAAACTGAGTTTTTTCACCTTCAAGGTGCAAGTGGATACAGAATGAGGAGCAACAATATGTTCGACTACTTCTGTGGCTTTTGCCCTCGCAAAACTTTGCCTTCTGGAATCAGAGAATCGAAATGTATAACTGAACACAATTTCGTTGTTCAATCAAGTGACTAAAATGAATGGTGATGTTTTACAGTTCTGTAAGCTGTTGTTAATTCTGCGGTAGCAATATGCAATCCCTCTCCCTTATACTGTTTCACAAAAACTGTTGTGGCGTAACAAGCTAGTTACGCCACACTGTGAAGGGAGCCGAAAGGCACGCGTACACACACGCCGAGTGGCGTCAAGTCTGGAACAGGATAACTATTGAATGGTAGCAAGAAAAGTACGTAGCTGCTTTATACTTAACTTTTAATCTTTGTTGGTTAACAACGTTCTTCTTGAGACATTTATACGATAACTCTCAAAGTAGGTAAGGCTAATGGCGCCTTGCTAGCTCGTAGCCATGGACTTAGCTGAAGGCTATTCTAACTGTCTCTCGGCAAATGAGAGGAAGGCTTCGTCCGTATTGTCGCTAGCAATGTCGTCCGTACAACTCGGGCGAGTGCTCTTCCGTATCTCGAGACCTGCCTTGTGGTGGCGCTAGGTCTGCGATCACAGTGGCGACACGCGGGTCCGACATGTACTAAATGGACCGCGGCCGATTTAAAGCTACCACCTAGCAAGTGTGGTGTCTGGCGGTGACACCACAAAAACAGTTTGTGAGTTTTGAACTGGATGTCCCTTCTTCTTTTATGCTTTTAGGTCACAATATGATTTGTCAGATTTGCCACCATGCTCAAGTGAAAACTAATAGAAACAAAGTTTGTTTAATGCTTCACCATCTCTGACTCGTATTTTTGTGAAAGGTCATATTTCTGTATACACATCACTGAATTAGGACTTACGTTTCGTTTTTGGCAGTACAAAACAATGAGAAATCACACACTATAATAACACATACAGAAACTGCAAAGGTAAACGAATTTTTGGAACTTAACTCACTGGACAGTGTGAACAAACGAATAATGGTTGTTACACAACGTTGCCAAGTACAGTCAAATAATCTGGACATAGTACGAAAGCCGATGTCGATTTGCTTGTATGATATGTATTAATACACATTAATTTATTAGACCATTAGAACATAAATATTCGATTCTTTTACTTGAAAATTGGGACATTCGGCTACGTGACCATACTTTTTCGTGATACCGGCAAGACGAATGGAAAATAGCGATATTTCCGATTAATGGAGTCATAAGACGAAACTAAATACACCTGAAGAGCGTGCGGCACCAATCATTGTTAACGTAGAGTTACACTTTAATCAGTGAGGATCTAGCCAGGAGTTTCTCAGTGATGAAGATACGTACGGTTCACCGGCGAAGATCATCTTCAGGAATCATAATTCCAACTGAAAATCCACGAAACGATATATTGTAACATCCACTGGCAATCTTTGTTATGCACTGGCCAGAATGGCCATAGTGCAGATTTACAGCAAATAAATTTTAATTTTAATTTCAACACCACAGGATTAATTTGGTAATTACTTCATGTTTTTAGCATGTTTTAAATCCACTCATCTTTTTCAGCAGAATCTCGAGACGTTGACCGAGAAAAGGGAAGGCAACGATTCGAGTGTCTCAAGTGCTGGATCGACCACGTCGAAACAACAGTTTGATGGTTTGGAAGAGTTATTTTGATCATAACGTTCCGATTTGGAGCGCTAGCCTGTGAAGCACAAACCTATGGAAGCCATTCAGTCATAAATAAGTTACCTTTGAATAAAATACATTATCATAAACATTTAGTGCAATAATTAATAGCATATTACTTACATACCCTCGGTTTCGATACTATGTAAACAACAATGCATTTCGTTTTCAGAAATCTTTGTTCCTACATATCGAATTGCACACCCACAATTGCTCATCAAGTAAAGATGTGGCGGGAAAATAATTCTGCTGGAAACAACAGAGCGAAAGAAAAAGAGATCTAGTGGCGTGCCACACGCCACAGCAGAGACTGTTGAGGGGCGGCCGCAGTGACCGAGTGGTTCTAGGCGTTTCAGTTCGGAACCGCGCAGCTGCTACGGTTGCAGGTTCGAATCCTGCCTCGGGCATGGATGTGTGTGATGTCCTTAGGATAGTTAGGTTTAAATAGTACTAAGTCTAGGGGACTGAAGACCTCAGGTGTTTAGTCCGATAGTGCTTAGAGCCATTTGAACCATTTTTAGACTGTTAAAGAAATAGGCCTTCTCGTATTCAAACCTTCATGAAATTGTGTAATTACGTGCAGCATGAAGAGAGCCAAAAATAAGAGGTTTTTAATGATTTCTTTGGACTTGTTGTCACTCTTGGTGCAAACACGACTATTAATCGTGAACTTAGTAACAGAAAAACTCTTAAACAGACACAGTCCACATAAGAAAACCAACAAGAGAAGGCCAGCGACTAAGATGTAGGCACTAAAGACTGAACTTCAAACAATTCCAATTGAGGTTTTTGAATACATCTGTTGTATCAAACAGTTTTTTTAGGAACACTCTCAGAAAGAACATTAATAGAACGGTGATCCGTAATGAAAGGGGGTAACCTGAAACATCAAGCCAAATACGAGAATCAGTAATTTACTCTGTGTCAGTTCATGTTTTAAAATACCCACAATTATGAGGAAAACTATTCCAGAGAGAGATGACGCAAGAAGTACATCGTGTTAAGCAATAAATTTCAATTATGCGCAGAGCATTTGTAGCAGACTGCAAGGAAAATACCGTTACTTGTGATGACATATTAAAGGAATGGCTTGGCTGAAAGATTTTCATTGAGGAGTTCAATCTTTCATTAAATTTCCTAATTAAAGGTACGTGCAGTAACTAAGAAGGGTTCCACAATAGTCTTAAGGACGTGCCTCATGAAGAAGAAAGTGCGCAGAGGTAATCAAACAAGAAATATGGCAAGGAAGTAGCCAAATCCAGTCGTTTTGGCTCTCCAGAAATTTCTTCCGACACCACATCTTATCAGTGCTGAGTCATTTCATTTGCTCAAGCTGTGGACATCCGACTGCACTGTTGACGATGCAGGATCTAACAATGTCTACTGCATGATCACAGACGTAACATTAGCTCGACAAGGCGACAATGAAACAATTTCATGCGCAGTAAAATAGACTGTAAATCATCTCGGACCGGAAATAAGGATTTTTTACTGTTTTGTTCGACAATTACGCTAGGCAAAACAGCAACATGCAGATTTCAGTCATGTTATCCACCTTTCTTTATAATTTCCTAATATGAGAGAAATTTATAATAAAAACTTCTGCAAATGTCACACATACATACTTGATGGTCGAAAGCTTCATTCTATCACTGAGTGTGAGAAGGGTAAACTCACCAAAGTACAGTCTGTAAACGATAGTTGTTCAGAACGAATAGTTTGATATACAGTGATCAGCCAGCAGTTTATGACCACCGACCTACTAGTGATACAAACGCGTTCCTGGTGATAGCAGCGTCAACTGGCGAGGACTTACTGCTAGTCTGACAAACGCACGATGCATTTATTATCAGTGAGCACACTGTGCATGTGTAGAATGGGGAAGGCGCGCGATATGTCTAAGTCTGACCGACTTCAGAATGTGATGGCCCGGGGGCTCGGCGCGATCATTTCGATACCTGCACGACTTACGGGATGTTCAAAGAGTGACGTGGTGAGTGTCTTCAGCAAGGGGCGAAACCAAGGTGAAACCACGAGCAGACGTCGTGCGGTTGGGCTGCCCCCATCTTTACGATGTCGGACGTCGTAGGTTTGGCAGACTGGTGAAACAGGACAGGCCGAGAACTGTGGCGGAACTAACATCAGACTTTATGGGTGGGTAGATTACAAGTGTGCCACCACGACATCGGGAACTAGTGCTGAAATTGGCACGTAACCATCGTCACTGCCGTTGGTGGAGTGGCAGAGCGTTTCATGGTCTGATGAATCCTGATACCTTCTACATTTCTACATCATGCCGAACAAGGGGGGGGGGGGGGGGAGTAGGAATACATCGTCTTCCAAGGGAAGAAACGGATACAAGCTGGCGGCAGCTCCATTATGCTCTCGGGAACATTCACGAGGGCATTCAGGGGTCCAGCGGAGCTCGTGCACGGTACCATGATGGCCAAGTAGTATCGTACATAGAATGAGATTTTCACTCTGCAGCGGAGTGTGCGCTGATATGAAACTTCCTGGCAGATTAAAACTGTGTGCCGGACCGAGACTCGAATTCGGGATCTATGCCTTTCGCGGGCAAGTGCTCTACCAGCTGAGCTACCCAAGCACGACTCACGCCCCGTCATCACAGCTTTACTCCTGCCAGTACCTCGTCTCCTACCTTCCAAACTTTACAGAAGCTCTCCTGCGAACCTTGCAGAACTAGCACTCCTGAAAGAAAGGATATTGCGGAGACATGGCTTAGCCACAGTCTGGGGGATGTTTCCAGAATGAGATTTTCACTCTGCAGCGGAGTCTCGGTCCGGCACACAGTTTTAATCTGCCAGAAAGTTTCAGTATCGTACACAGCTTGCAGACCACGTACATCACTTCACGGCGATAATTTTCAACAAGATGACGCTCATGTTTCCCAACAGCAGCGGCATTTTTTAACAAGATAATGCTCCGGGATCGCTAGATTTCAATCCGATCGAAAGCATTTGCAATGTGATTGAACTTGGTATCAGAGCTCAGCGCCTCCCTCCCCGGAATAATCAGTAATGAGGTGAGTTGTGCGTACAGATGTGGTGCAACTCCCTCTAGCGACCTACCAAGGCCTTACTTCGTGCATGCCACGAAGCGTCGCAGCTGTTATCAAGGCTGATATACCACCAATTAGGTAGGTAACCACGATGTTCTGGCTGATCAGTTTATGACACTCGTGGTCCATCGAGTCCGAAGACTAGCACGACATGTTGGTTGTGCGTGAATTTTTCAATATATGTGTTAGACCCAGAGAATAAATGAAAAGGGGATTTTGTGCAAGAAATTTAATGTAGTTCTTTACTGGAATACGACTTCGCTAGGGGTCGCGGTTTTCTAGTTTTTCGACAAAAACGTACAGAAATGACCTTCGAACGAATGCACACCCACCCCAGTTCACGACCCCTCCCCCCGCCCTCGCCCCCTCGCATCGACCCACCTCTCAGGGTCATGACAGTCCAAGGCACTATCTCGTACCACTGTATAAAACTTCGCAACAACACGAATTATTTCTCATATTCGAACTTGATCACCAGCTTAGTCAGCTATTTCGTTTACATAATTAGTTCAAATTTTCCGTTTATTGAAAGAAAAAAGGCTTTTGTGAACATTATGTGTAAAACTCTTACGTTTACAATTCGATGTCAGCTTAACCTCTGTAAGCATAATGTTCTCGTAATAAGAAGGCCAGACAAACGAAGCAATGTTAATCTGCTGCTGTTGAAATTCTCAAAATAAGGAGGTAAATTTTTAAGTGGACGACTAAGTTCAAATGGTTCAAATAGCTCTGAGCACTATGGAACTTAACATCTATGGTCATCAGTCCCCTAGAACTTAGAACTACTTAAACCTAACTAACCTAAGGACAGCACAGAACACCCAGTCATCACGAGGCAGAGAAAATCCCTGACCCCGGGACCACTAAGTCGGTGGCGTAACAATAGCCCTGTAAATGGAGAACGCCCGGAAACGTCGAATATGGGAAATAATTCGTGTAGTCGGAAATTTTTGCACACTGGTAGCAGAGACTGCCAGTAACAGCACATCGTTACTTATATTGCTGACTAGAGGGGCTACTATCGCAGAAGGGTTGGGTGGGGGGAGGGTGACATTTGATTTGGGAAAAACTTCCATAAGTTCCTCTTTAATAACTCAAAAACCGAAGCATCTAGCGCAAAGTATACGAGTACAAAATTAAAATACTTTATATTTCCTATAGAAATATCTTATTGACTAATTGTAGAGGACTAACAGTTCACGTGCAGAGAGCGAGGGACTATTAAATGCTGGTGGACCTTGTAAGCCCTGTAGCTTAGGTAGTTTTTGTAGGAGCGTTTGTGGTGGACTGCCGACTAGATGGAGAATAAAATACTCGGTCTTCCAGCCACAAGTGGCCCATCGGGACCATCCGACCGCCGTGTCGTCTTCAGCTAAGGATGCGCATAGGAGGGGCGTGTGGTCAGCACACCACTCTCCTGGTCGTTACGATGATTTCCTTTGACCGGAGCGGCTACTATTCGTTCTAGTAGCTCCTTAATTGGCATCACAAAGCTGAGTGCACCCCGAAAACTGGCCACAGCCCATGGCGGCCCGGATGGTCACCCATCCAAGTGCCGGCCGCGCCCTACAGCGCCTTAACTTCGGTGATCTGACTGTGACCGGTGTATCCACTGCAGCAAGGCAGTTGTCCAATAAGTGTCCTGTATTAAATTGCTCATGCCGAGTTCCCTTACACCACTGTGCTATGTTGCAAGTAATTATCGTTCACGCACTATAGAGACCACTATTCCACGTGATTGGGACCAGTTTACATGAAAATGCCAAGTAAGGGAACATCTGTCGCTGTATGAGATTCGAAGGATTTTAAGGACTTCACGTCCTTACTTAGGTGTTCTACATCTCCTTTTGTCCGTCTAAGGAGTTTGGTACGGCTCAAATGCTGTGCAGATAAACATAAAATTAAGTATTACAGGACAGTTTTAAGGTAAATTTTCATAAAATAGATAATAATCACAGACGCAGAATTCCTCTTCAGCTTCCCCCGTCGAAAAAGCTGCAGGAGCATCTTCATTGTTCATACAGAGTGTAGCTGGGAACTGTCATCAGGAGGGAAACACATGGCAGTTGTGTTATGTGGGCGGCATAACATCATGCGAAATCTCTCACGAGGCCCTCATACATGGCGGGAGACACTATTTTCTACGCATCTTTATGCGGTCATTGTGCTCTTGACAGTGAAAAGAGCGATGTGAGGCGATTGACAGGAATACTAAAGAGACTGTCCAACATATCTGTACAAAGCTTCATCGGACTGTCATTGTGGTTTCCATTTCGCGCCCGATCGGACCTTACTCTCCGAATATAACTCGTACATCGTGCAACGAAACCTGTCATCTCCGCTAAGTTTCCAGATGTGTACCAACTCGATAGTAAACATTAAGAACTTTTGGTCTTCTGTTGTATCAGTAAACGGATCGAAGCCGTGTGTCCAACACTTCGTTACCATAATGTCACCGAAACGGAGGGAGACAGAGAGGTCAAAGTACTAAACACCTTTTTCTCTTTTTTTCACTGCTTCGCTGAGGAATATGATGATACTGTTCCTCCTTTAAGCCCTGCGGACGGCAGCCGTACCGATACGGCGGCGCCTGTATTGTTACGCCTGCCTGTGACCTTATGAGTAAGTTCGCGCTTTTCTGTCATGTGTATCTGCCACCGCATAGCTGCTACTGCCCCTTTCTGTGACTGAATGCTGTTGAAATCTTTAGCGAACATACGGATGTACTTGTGGTTTCAGGAGGCCTTGCATACGTTTGACCTATGGGAACAAAGTTGATACTTGCACTTGTGTTTTTCGTGGTTGGTGAGAATAACACGCTAGAAATGTTTGAGTGATGATGAAATAAGATAAATATGTTAAGTGAACACAAGTGCAGAATATCACGAAGACTGTAAGGTGTTACCACGAGAAAGTGAAGATTCATCGAGTGACGTTGAAATTATTCACGAACCGGGCCCGTCACATGCAAGAAGAAAGGGATAAGTCGCCAACAGTGAGACTGACAGGGGGAAACTTCCCATCACACCCTACTCAGATTTAGTTGTCAAAAACTGAACACAGATCATGCATGAAAACTGGAAAATCTTTTCTAAATTGTGAAAAAAGAAGTAAAATAGTGAACGCTTCAAGCTCATGACGTGCAGCATGAAGCTCATATATGCAACCGTGCTGTCGTCGTTATGCGGTTACGGTGTTGGACGGGGAAGTTGGAGGTTCATGTTCAAAACATGTTGGTGCCCATTTTTCTCCATCTTCACAAAATTATGAACTTTCCGGAATGGAAATTGCCATACTATAGTTGGTTACAGGGGGAGAATATATTACCGTCGCAAGTAAACGTGATGAATAGTGAGAGCAGGGCAGATGCAGCATCGACCTTTCACAGAAATGAAAACAAAAAATAAGCGGATGTCAGCTATGTTACAACAAAGGAATTCAAATGTCAAAACTTCCAACACCGAACGCAAGTCATAACATGAGGCACTTTTGTAGAACAAATAGGAGCTACATACGACCAGCAGTTCTTTTCTTGCACCTCGTTGTTACAAACGGACGTTACTCTGCGACACAGACACAAATCTGATTACAGCGAACAGACACGTCAATAACCGGACTGACAGTTCATACTTTTGAGAAAAAAACTTAAGCACAAGCGAGATTTGAACGCGGATGGACCTCTTCGGAGTCCAAACCGAAGCCACATAGCCACAACACCAAAGCTACGAAAACACGCTCGTCGCTGCACATCTTGAAATTGCACTGTTCATTGCTTTTATTTTGCTTCTTTTTCACAGTTCAGTACAATTTCTTCTTGTTTTCATGCTTGATCTGTGTTAAGTCTTCGACAGGCTGTCCACTAGGCCATTTTACGACTAAATCTGAGGGGTGTGCGACGGGGAGTTTTCCTTGTGACCAAAAAATGGCTGACAGACGGCGTGTGTACGTCTCAGAATTACGATTATTATAACGATAAACTCTCATTGTGGACTAAATGAAGAACCTAATGAATGTGCCTGCATTAGACTGGTAACTGATGGTATATATTGCAGCTTTTACAAAGTAATGAATGAACGATATCAAGGATATTCCAGGGGAGCACGGTCAACAGATATAAGTGCAGACGAGATGTCTCAGTTTTTAGCTACTGCGACATGATGGCTCACTTAAAAAGCAATAGATTGGAAGATTATAGCTCTATAGGCCCGGTGACCGAAGCGCCTTTCTTTTCGAAATTAATGCTTAGGTACAGATATCTGTCACTTCTCCGAATGTTACACATTATTTATGCAGGCGTTTTGGGAGAAGCTGTGAGGGCGAATAGGTACGATAAAATAAAGTACAGTGTGATTTTTTTGACAGTGAAATTCCACACAGTTCTAAATCGATTTAGAAATTTGCGGATGGAAAACTCTCCAATTCTGTGGTATGGTAAACTTGTCTCCAAACAGCATATACCAAGCAAAACGAACAGATTTGGAATAAAATCGTTTATATTTTGACATGTTGAAAATAGATTTATTTCAGATATCACAGTGTGCACAGGACGAGGGATAGACATTGCGTGTCATTAACGTTGGTGTAACTACTTTCTTGAAACCTTACACCAAAAAAAAAAAAAAAAAACAACTTTAGCTTCCATAAAACACTTACGAAGTAATTAAATAAAATAAAATAAATTTATGAGAAAATATGAGGCCTATAGCTTGTTTTATTTCGAAAAAACTATGTAATTCGACAACTCGAAAATAACTTAGCCCAGAGAAGAAGGCGAGTGTATAGAAACTTAATCATCAAACGGTTAAATAATCGCATGGAGGTCAAAACAACACATATCGAAGTAAGTAACCGCTGTATAGAAAAGCAACTGACATCCCTCAAAGAACTGAAGGAAGGCCACTGTACCCGATGGGATACCCGTACGCTTCTACACAGAGCACAAGAAACAGCTTCGTCGTCTTCTAGCAGTAGAGTACCGTAGGTCCCCGGAGGAGTGAAGCATTCTTAGTGTCTGGAAAAATCGCAGGGATTACCGTTTTCAAGAGTAGTCCTCGAACAGACGCCGACTGGTTGTAAAAATTCGGATCATTTTTTACGGTCACGTATTGTCACATTTATGGAGACCAAACATCTTCTCTGTAGGAATCAATATTAATTCCAGTACCAACAATCGTGTCATTCCAAGCTCTCTCTATTCGTCCCCGAAAGCCAGAAAAGATACAGGCCCCCAGGTGGATACGGTGTTCTGTAACTTCCAGAAAGCATTAGAAACTGTGCAGAGAGCAGACTAATGAACGAAATACGAGTGTACCGAATATCCAACCAGTTGTGTGATATAACCTGTTACAAAAATTATGTATTTGATGAATAAAGGGGAGCAAAACAATGTTGCACTTTAATTTCCCTAATCTTGATGAAAAACATAAAGTTCTTTGCGTTTCATACGAGGATATATACAACACAAGAGAATTATGTCTTTTTATGTAATAGTACATGTAATATTAAACGGACATCTCACAAAAGCAGCTATTTATTGAAATATGTGGCTAGTTTCATAAGAGTCTGAAGACGGCTATTCTCTTAAACTGCAGATTAAATAGGAGAACGTGAGCTATCTAATTTTCAGGGTAAATATGGTTACTACATGTATGGCCGCTGATAACCTATAAAATATTTATAAGTAGCTGAGTATAGTAAAATAAAATGAGTCTGTCGTTGTTTAACATACGCGACTGGCTGTGTCTCGGTGTACCTGAAATAATTTAAAATTCTGTCCGTATGTGCTCCCATTGCTTGCACATTTTACTTCTCATGATTAATGAAGCCGGTTTTTAGCGGATATGTGGGCGCCGCGTTCAGCTTTAGATGAATTTAGAGAATGTTGCGGTAACGGCGGCCAGCAATTATCGTACATCACCTACAATGAAAATAGCAATAATTCGGAGTAATGGTTTTTTACACACATATTAACATTAAGTGGAACCATCTATTTCGTGTTAATTAACAATAATTATAATAACAAACAGAAATTATCACATCACAGACCTTTCCACAATAATGTGTTAGCGTAAAAATTTTGCGTCTTATTCCTCTAAGGACTCGAACAGAAGTAAGCTTTACTAATTTCACAGTCTCTACACAATTATTGTTAACAATGAATTCGTATTTTGTTTGGGTTTGTTGCACCGCAGGTACGATTATTATCTTAGTGTATTGGATTTTGTGCCTTTGTCGCTTCGTTTTTATTTAGCACTTTTTCAATTTCCGGGTGACAATACAAACTTAAAATGTCATTCTCAACGGAGAGAAATCTGCAGACGCAGTAGTAGCTTCGGGCTTACACCAGTGGAACGCTATACGATCATTACTTCTCGAAGTGTACAGGCTGACCCAGCTGTCCCTACCGCTATCGTTTTATACCAACTACAATGTTATTCCTCGTCTCCATAAACCACGCCCGAAATTTTCATATTGTTTCGCTCGCTATTGGCGAACTATTAATCCCACAGAAAACATGAGCAGGACGTTTTTTTAGGATATTACATATATTTAATTTTTATACTGGGATACGTTTTCACTGAAGGCTCCTTTCTTCGAATTTTTCAAGTAAACTGTACAAATGTGTCCTTAAAACGCACCTCCACCCCTAACACTCCCCTCACCAGTCTTGTATATTGTTTGTTCCACCCTGTCCTACAATTCTGCACTACACGTGAAATATTCCCGATATTCGACCTTTTTATAGCTCTGTTGATTGGGCTATTACACAACCAGCTACTTCGTTAACGTTATAGTTGAAACGTGCTCGTTAGGTTGATGAACAAAAAACGACTTTTCTAAACGTTACGCTAAAACTAATTACATTGACAATTTGATACAAACTTAACGCTACAACCACAGTAGCGTCATAGTCAGAAGACCAGACAAATACAACGACGTAATTGCTAATTTTATAGTTAAAATTCCAAAAATTATTATGTAAAACTTAAGCAAACGTCAGTTCTACAGTTCGTAAGTGTTCGACTAAGCTGGTGGTGAAAAAGCGCCAGTCAATGAAGACCAAGAAAGATCGAATATGAGACATAGTTTGCGAAATCGCAAATATTTGTACTGTGATAGGAGGGAGGGCCATGATTAACATACGGCTAATTCTGACCGATGGGGGCTGAGTGTGGGAGTGGGTAGCTTCTGAAAATCACTTTTGTACGTTTTTCTTCAATAACTCGAAAACTACGCCATCTAGCGAAAACAGACCCCTTTAAAAATCTTATAACTGCATTGAGTTTCCCACAAAAGTCGTGTTTATTTTTCTACAAGACTAGTAGTTTGCCGGCCGCTGTGGCCGAGCAGTTCTACGCGCTTCATTCTGGAACAGGGCGACCGCTACGGTCGCAGGTTCGAATCCTGCCTCGAGCATGGATGTGTGTGATGTCCTTAGGTTAGTTATGTTTCAGTAGTTCTAAGTTCTGGGAGACTTCTAACATGTCAGGTCATCCCATCGTGCTCAGAGCCATTTGAACCACTTTGAACAAGTCGTTTACGCGTAGCGAGCGAGGAAATACAAAAATCCCGCGCTTGGCTTATGAAGTCCTGTTATAACATTGTCAGTCGCATAAAATGACAGCGGTAGGGCTTCTGAATCACCCCATATATAAATGACCTAGTACAGTCTTTTTCAACCCCTTTCCAAGTAAAAATTTCTGGTGGTCCTCCAGAGTCGTAACAAAACTATGTCAGCGATTTCAAAGTCCGTATATTGATTTTTCTGTCCATCGACGCTGCTCGAGAAATGAAGTGCACTGTGCAAGGCAGCCGCAGTGACCTGGAGGCAGAAACACATTTTTAGCTGCAGTGGAAGGTGGGGGTGATAAGGTGTCAGCGGTCGCATGGGCGGGAGATTTCTCCCACTTCAGTCAGCTACCCATGTGAGTACGGACGTGACTATTGTTTCTATGCTCTTCAGTCCGAAAGAGCATAAAGTGGAGAAATTTTTCAAACGATATCAGTAGCCCTGCATGTCTGGTACAAATGGCAGCGACGGAAGCGAATCACGACAGAAAAAAAGAGCTGTATTTATGACGAGAGTTATTGGTAGTATCGTTTTTACTATCGTCAATAACAAACCTCGAAGTGTAAATGGCGTGTTAAGTATTGTCACGTAAAAGTATGAAACTGTCATGTCTTATATAAACCAAACATTCCAACGCAGCTGATAAACCGTTCGATTTCTTCGATAGGAACTGAAAACCCATAAACAGCACCAAACTACTGTCATTCGGCTAATAAAATAGAAATCTTATTTGATTGTTAAAAATAGTATTGTTTTATTAGTTACTTATTTGCTTCTCTTATTTCATAATATTTTTTATCTTGTTATAGGCATCCAGCAACGAGAAAGCGTTACTGGCTAGCTACCGAATCGCTAAAGTAGGACAGCTGCATGCGGATGCCGTGAATCTTATTTTGCCAGCGGATTTGGATGAATTTATGTTAGGTGAGCAGTAGACAAAGAACCTAAAAAGCATACCACTTTCTGATAATGCCTCCGAACGCAGAATAAACTAAGTAGCCTATGACATTCGAGAGCAGTTAGTCGAAAAATTAAATAAAAACCCACATTTTGCTTTGCACTTAATGGATCTACTGATGTTTCAGACTGTGAGAAATTTGTGATATTTGTGTCTCTTGAAACAGATGGAAGTATCACGGAAGACATTTTATTTTCCAAAGCATTACCTGCGAACGCTACTGGCCAGAGTTTGTATGACATGTTTCCAGAAAGCATACGCAAATACGACACTTATTGCACAAAAAGCCTTGCCATTTGTAGTGATGGGGCTAAAGCTATGAACGGCGTAAACGTGGGCTCATTGAGAAATTAAAATCAATAATGACACATGTGTCATGTACACATTGTTTTCTTCATCGCCAAGCTGTGGCAGCTACAGTTTCCCTTCTGAATTAAGTGGTGAGTGGTGCATGTAAAGATGTGATCCTAGTTGTGAACTCTAACAGGTAAAGCATTGCAAACTCGATTGTTTAGAATAATATTTAAGATATTGGTTCGATCCAACAAAACCCAAAGGAAAGGTATTCACACAAATTCTGGAAGTAAAAGCTGTAAGTTTCAAAATTTGAATACATGAAATATTTTTGTGACCCCTCATGTTTTCAACCAAGTAAATCATTTTACAAGTACCTCAAAGGGAGAGATGGAAATATTATAATATCCAATGATAAAATAAGCTTGGTTTGTTGCCAATGACTTTACAAATCTTACTGTCTGATATGTTAACATTAAAACAAAAACAAACATAAAAAACGTCTGTTAACGTTAACATACATTAACATTAACATACGTTTTTTATATTTGTTTGTATTTTAATGTTAACATACATTAATGTTAACATACGTTTTTTATATTTGTTTTTATTTTAATGTTAACATATCAGACAACAAGATTTGTAAAGACATTGGCAACAAACCAAGCTGATTATATCTTTGGATGTTATAATGTTTCCATACATTAATATTAACATACGTTTTTTTAAATTTGTTTTTATTTTAATGTTAACATACGATTTTTATATTTGTTTTTATGTTAATGTTATCATTTGTATTTGCATAGTGGTCAGTTAAATAGGTAAGTAATTATAACAAATAATTAAAACAAAAATAATTATAACAAAAAATTAAAACAAAAATAAAACATTGCTACCTAAAAATACATAAAAAATTAAAACCTTCTTCTGAAACATTCGTCCACCATTGTGCTCTTTTACAACTTCTTTATGTAGAAAATCATCTTTATAATATTTATCAATATCTTCTTCACTTTCTTCATTAGAGTCTAAATCGTTTTCTTCCAAGTAACATTTGTTAATTGCCTTAAAAATCTTGTTTATGTATTTCTTTCTACTTCGTTTATTTAAATCTTTTAATTCTACAAAAGCATCTTTTTGTTTGTCGTAAACTGTAATTTTTACATGACCATTTTAAGTAAAACTATAGCTAAACATTCTATTTGGTATTCTTCGTCTAATAAACTATTTAATTTTTCTCTTGTATCTGCGTAATGCATTTTATTCTTAAAAAATAGATCTTTAATTCGGCGTTTCTGTCTCCTTCAATTTACTACTATAGATTTTTAAAACTCCTAAATAAATTTATATATATATTAAGTGGATATATTAATTATTCCTAAAGATGTTGCACCTTGGGAAACAGATTTATTAGTTTACATAACTAAGAAAACTATAGAAAAGAATGGTATCTGTTATTATTTAGTTATTTAGGATAAAATGTTTACCATATTTATTCTGCAGAAGATGAAAATTTAATTCGACCTTGTTATATTTTTGGAAATTACTACATTCGCAAATATATAGCAAGTTTAGTTGAACTTAACTACGAATATCCACCATTACAGTTTTTACAGTTTTTTAAACAGTATAATATAGTTATTCCAGATAAATTCGAAGCAATTAAAATAGGCTAATAAAAATATATAACAGATTAATTGTCGGTCAATCACCGACGATTTGTAATATGCACATAAATATTAGACAACAAACATAAGTCTATATATGAAGACAGTAACTTGTTCTCGAAAAAACAGTTACTGTTGATGACCGCGCAGCTTTTCCCTGGAGTAAATGATCACTAACTGAAAACCTCAGCTGCCGACAGGTGTTGTTGATATACCTGGATGTGAACAGCTGGAAATGTGTGCCCCAACTGGGACTCGAACCCAGGATCTCCTGCTTACGTGGCTGACGCTCTATCCATCTGAGCCACCGAGGACACAGATGAATAGCGAGACTGCAGGGGCTTCTCCTTTGCACGCTTCCCGTGAGACTCACATTCCCAACTGTCCACAATTCTACATATGTATTGCACATTATAGACATTTTCCCAACCTCTCATTACTCGTGCATGCTTTGGCGATTCCCATAAGAGTTTGGATAACCTGTGCGCATTCACACAGATGAAGGTCAATGGCTGGGTAGCCATTAACTATGTATATGAAGAGAGTAACTTGTTCTCGAAAGAACAGTTACTGTTGATGACCGTGTAGCTTTTCCCTGGATTATTGTGATTATTTGGTGTTGCTTTAACTTTATCTAGTTTAACTTTAATCTTATAATTTTGATCAATTTTCTTATCTTCCATTTCTGTCTCTAACCAATAATTAGAACAATAATAATCTTGTATATTTTAGAATTTTAGAATGTATCTTTCCTTTCCATGATACGTCTTTACAGAAATATTGGAAATAATAAAATCTAAACCATCTTGTAAATCTTCTAACCTTTTGCAATCCTTAAATTGTATCTTTCCAACTATATCACCCATTTTTATATTTTCTATTGCAGCTTTATCTTCTTCTTTATATAACATAGTATCTTTATCTTCAAAAATGTTTCATGTTTTTAGGTAAAGTATTTTAGCGAAATAGTTTCCATTAAATGATGTAATACCATCTGTTTTTATTTCCATAAATGGTTCTTCTGCAGGATAGTAAAAAATTTCTAATTCTTGTCTAAAACTGCTGTATGGAATACAAATAAATCCTTCATTTTTAAGAATATTTTTATTTTTCTTAATTTCTATAAATTTTTTTTATTATAACCTTTACCGAGCGGGGTGGCGCAGTGGTTAGCACACTGGACTCACATTCGGGAGGACGACGGTTCAATCCCGTCTCCAGCCAACCTGATTTAGGTTTTCCGTGATTTCCCTAAATCGTTTCAGGCAAATGCGGGGATGGTTCCTTTGAAAGGGCACGGCCGATTTCCTTCCCCATCCTTCCCTAACCCGAGCTTGCACTCCGTCTCTAATGACCTCGTTGTCGACGGGACGTTAAAACAACACTAACCTAACCTATTATAACCTTTAGCTACATATACAGATTTTTTATAATTTCGTTCATCCAATACACCAACATATGTAAACTTGTTTTCTTCGTTTACCACAAGAACATATATATTAATTTTTTTAAATAAATATTAATTCTTCTTCTGTTTCTTTTACTTTTTGTACTTTTTCCAAAGTATTATTGTATTCTTTCTTTAAAGATTGCGTTTTATCTAAATATTCCAGTTTTCTCTCTTGCATACTTAAATTTTCTAATTCTTGTTCTCATTTTTTAGTAGATTGTAAATATGGTGTATTAATCGGTTCGATTTCTTTAATAGAATATGGAAACATTTTAATAGTTGCATTTATTCTTTTTCTAGATACAAATGGAATAATATTTTTTGTGTTTATTAATCCCAATTCTTCGATATTTATTTTTTTGGGTATTGTAGAAAACAAAGTATTACATTTCGAAAAATATGTTTCTCCAGATTTTATAGAGCATGTTTGTTTTATAGAAATTTCATAATCTGTTTCTTCGAAAACAGTTCAGTTAATAGGCAACAAGTTAAAACTAAATGCAGATAAAACAAATTTAACTAATTTCTCTCTTTCTTCTTTATTATTTATTTTAATTTTTATATGTATTCCTGTTAATTTGTTTGTATTTCTGTTACCCAAATATACATATTGTATATGATAATTAAAAATTTTTACAAGAAACTTCGCATTCTTCATTTCTGCTTCGCAATCTATAAAACCTGTTACTTTAATTTCCATAATATTTTCGCAAAATGGTTCTGCAATTGGTTTAAATCCATCTAATTTTTGTTCTTCATTTGTGTATATTATACCTCCAATATTTTTAGTAAGATTATTATTATTTAAATTTTCTTTCATTAGTTGGTTTTACTTTATTTCCCAAGAGTTCTGTTAAAGAACATTTCTTTTCATTTGTAGCACATGTTGTAATTTCATCTTCCATTTATACAGGAAAAAATTGAATAGTTTTGCAAAAAGTAGCTAGAAGTGGAAAAGGTTAAAAAAATAGAAAAATTAACAGTAGCTGATACTAGGTATCTGTAAGTAAAGCGAAGTGATTTTCTTACATATATCATTTTCATTATAGTTAATTCTTCTTCTGTAAAAGGGATAGTAGATTGATTTTGTATGTTCTAGGAGTATACGACAATTGTATAAAAAATAGGGAAATCATGAGTGACACAGTCACGAGAGACTTTTTTTAATTTTTATAAAATTTTCCTAGTATCCCAGAACCTACAAAATCAATGGACTTCTAAATAATGCTTCGGTTCATTTAATTCGTCCAGAATAAGATTTTTTAGGAGACTCTCTGGCTCACATAATAATGGATGTGAGATTTTGGCAACAGATCAACACATAGCAACAGTTTCTCCCTTCTACTTTAACTCATTACGGTTCCTACATTATTTACCCATCCCCCAGTGATGACTAATTTATGAATAACGCAGTCAGTTAACAGATTAGGATCAAATTCAGTCTCGCCAAAACCTCCACATTGCACTTGTGAAGGCTCTTGGTTGTACAGCATCTAAATGACATCATCGACCTGAGTCTACAAGCGTCTTGGAAGCTGTAAAAGACGCGTCTAACATGCAACAGGCTTGTGTCTGTTTTAAAGTCGATGTAGCTCTTATTGCCTGCATACGCATCCAAGTTCCGACGGACATGAGATTGCTCTGAGATTAGTTGGGTTCGAGAAACTTTCACAGCTTGAGCTCTCTTAGAACTCCAAAATGAGATTCTCACTCCGCTGCGGAATGTGCGCTGATATGAAACGTCCTGTCAGATTAAAACTGTGTGCAAAAGGCAAAGGTCCAGAGTTTCTCTTAGAACTATTCACTAAATCGGACATGTTTGCGAGGCTTATAGTCATATTTTTAAACTTAGTTATCGACCTTACGGTTCAATTTTATTGTTGTATCTCTACCAGAACTCTCCAGCTATACTAAGTGGTGAAGGAAATCAATATCGTAAACCACACGCACAATAACCTTGCATTTGAACTGTCACGGAATAATCTATGGGTACTAAGAGTTCCCGACCATCATGCCAGTGTATTCTGCATGACACTCGCGTGTATCATATTTTAAAACGTTCACAATATTCAAAAAGACTCAGCTGTATAAGACTCAACTTCCTCATGGTTCATGCGACACTATATGATCAAAAGTATGCGGACACATCGCTTAAAATGACTTAAAAGTACGTGGCACCGTCCATCGGTAATGTTGGAATTCATTCTGGTGTTGTCCCACCCTTAGCCTTGATGACAGCTTCTACTTTCGCGGGCATACGTTCATCAGATGCTGGAAGATTTCTTGGGGAATGGCAGACCATTCTTCACGGAGTGCTCCACTGAGGAGAGGTATCGATGTCGGTCGATGAGGCCTGGCACGAAGTCGGCATTCCTAAACATCACAAAGGTGTTATGTAGGATTCAGGTCAGGACTCTGTGCAGGCCAGTCCATTACGCCGAAGTTATCGTCGTGTTATCTCAACAGGTCGTGCATTATGAACAGGTCCTCGATCGTGCTGAAAAATGCAATCGCCATCCTCGAATTGCTGTTGAACAGTAGTAAGCAAGATCATGCTTAAAACATCAATGTACGCCTGGGCTGTGATAGTGCCACGCAGAACAACAAGGGGTGCAAGCTCCCTCCATGAAAATCACGACCACAACAACACCACCGTCTCCCCAAATTTTACTGTTGGCACTATACACGCTCGGAGATGATGTTCACCGGGAATTCGCCATACCCACACCGTGCCATCGGATAGCCACATTGTGTACAGTGATTCGTCACTCCTCACAACGTTATTCCACTGTTCAATCGTCCAATGTTTACGCTCGTTAAACAAAGCGAGTGGTCGTTAGGCATTTACCGGCGTCATGCGTGGCTTATGAGTAGCCGCTCGACCGTGAAATCGAAGTTTTCTCACCTCCCGCATGTCGTAGTAGTTGCAGTGGATCCTGAAGCGGTTTGGAACTCCAGTGCGATGGTCTGGATAGATGTCTGCCTATTACACATTATGACCCTCTTCAACTGTTGCCGGTCTTTGTCAATCAACAGACGAGGTCGGCCTGTACGTTTTTGTGCTGTACGTGACCCTTCATGTTTCCACTTCACTATCAAATAGGAAACACTGCACGCAGGGATGTTTAGGAGTGTGGAAATCTCACGTACAGACGTATGACACAAGAGACACCCAATCACCTGATAAAGTTGGAAGTCCGTGAGTTCCGCTGAGCGCCCCATTCTGCTCTATCACGATGTCTAATGACTACTGATGTTGCTGATGTGGAGTACCTGCCAGAGGTGGCGGCACATTGCTCCTAATAAGTGAAAAGTATGTTTTGTCGGATACCTTTGATGACATAGTGTATCTCCACAGCAAACACATTGGAATCAGTTCAGTGGTAGAGTCGTGGAAACGTTACAGAATGAGTCATTTTCGCAATTCATAATACTTGAATTTGCATAATATTCTTCAAATCAATAAATATCTCGTAGCACACTCTTTATAAGGTAGCCTGTCTTCCTCATCAGGGACCGAGCGATGAAGCGCAGTGGTTAGCACACTGGACTCGCATTCGGGAGGACGGCGGTTCAAACCCGAGTCCAGACATCTTGATTTAGGTTTTCCGTGATTGCTTCGGACCAACTCAGGTACCGATCCTTTGAAATGGCATCGCCGACTTCCTTCCACATCCTTCTCTTATTCGATGCGACCAATGACCTCCCTGTTTCGTTCCTTCCCCAAGTCAACCAACCAGCCAACCAACTAAGTCTTCATCAGACTTTAAGCTATCTCACACCAAATTAAATGAATATCGGTTCAGCGACTTAGTTATGAGCACCTAACGGAGTTACTTGCGCATTTTATGATATTAATTCGGAAGTATGGATTGGTATGGGCTAAACACGATCAAAGCTTGTATAAGCATTACATTCTAGCTGTTACCCACGAGTGTACTCACGTATAAGTAAAATGTAATGAATGTGCGAAGGGCTTTATTGCCTGGGAGACCCCGTTTCGTTTTTTCGGGATCTTGATGTAAGTCTTTTTATTTGATTTCACTTCGCTGACATCCACGTCGATGATGATAAATGATGATGAGGACGACGCACACATCCAGAAGCCAGCAGAAAAACAGTCCTACCCTGTCGGGAGTTGCACCTGAGAATTAACGAAAGTAAAACAGTAACGCTAACCGTATCACCACAATCTGTTCAAACGAGTTTGAACGCAAGAAAGAAGTTATAAGAGACGCTTTATGCTATGCTGTTAAAATGCGACGGGATTGACTGATATTAGAATGGAAGGATGGATTAAACACATTGAGGATTGCATAAACGTTGTATTCATTACGTTGAATCGTATTATGTAAAACATAACAAACAATAAAGACTTCGAAAGTCAAAGAACAAATAGTTTTTTAAAGAATAACTATTGTTTCACATTTCGCATTTTGTCACTCAATTCAATAAACATGCTGCACTAAACACTTTCTGTTGCACCCTGTTGTGACCGCGACCGGAACGGTCGCAGGGTGGCCGAGAAAGCGCGGCGGAACACACTAAGACTACGAACTGCCTAAAGAGGCAGAGCCCGTGGACCACCGAACGTTGGCTGGGTAGGAAGCACGCTTCTGACGTCTGAGCGAAGTACAGCTATTGACAAGGTACACACGTACCGTTTATTTTACATTTTATGCGAGTCTTTTGCCCTTTTGGGCGTTCAGTATTAAAGTATGAGCGTACCTCTTTAGGCAGTATTTCGTTTTAGTGTGTTCGTGGTTATCCGCGCCGAAACCTAGGTCAACATCCGGTTTCTATTTGCAATCGAGGCGGATTCTTTATAATAATTAAATTATGCACGATTGCTGACGCGCTGCAAT
Organism: Schistocerca serialis cubense; assembly: GCF_023864345.2. Lineage (NCBI taxonomy): Eukaryota > Metazoa > Arthropoda > Insecta > Orthoptera > Acrididae > Schistocerca > Schistocerca serialis. Next base: position 155,725,601 of record NC_064643.1, read on the forward strand.
GTTAAAACTTCTCAAGTTCCTACCAGCCGGATAATGAAAAGCCTGGCAACCATTTGCTGTTCACACTGCGCAAAACGACACTCCACCTGGGATGTTCTTCTACGCGATTTCCAGAACGTGATGAAAGAACTGCCTCATGGAGTCGCCTACAATGAAGAAACAAAGAAATTGGTGTAGGCATGTATATTGAAATACAGAGATATCTAAGCAGGCACTGTACGGAGCTGCGGTCGGCAACGCATGTGCAAGACAACAAGTGTCAGGTACAGTTATTAAATCGATTACTGCTGCTACAAAGGCAGGTTATAAACATTTCACTGATCTTGAACGTGATGTTATAGTCGGCGATCGAACGATGGCACGCAGCATCTCCGAGGTAGTGATGAAGTAGGGATTTTCCCGTACGACAATTGCACGAATATCAGGAAGTCGGTAAAACATAAAATCTCCGATATCGCTGTGGCCGGGAAAATATCCTGCAAGAAGGGGACCAACGGCGACTGAAGAGAATCGTTCCTAGTGACTGAAGTGCAGCCCTTCCGCAAATTGCCGCAGATTTCAATGCTGGGTCATCATAAGTGTCAGTGTGCGAACCATTCAACGAAACATCATCCATATAGCCTTCCGTAGCCGAAGGCCCACTCGTGTACCTTTGATCACTGCACAACACAAAGCTGTTAATGACTGAAAACATGTTGCCTGGTCGGACAAGTCTCTTTCAAAATCGTATCGAGTGGACGTATACGGATATGGAAACTACCTCATGAATCCATGGACCCTATATGTCAGCAGCGGACTGTTGAAGCTGGTGGAGGCTCTGTAATAGTGTGGGACGCGTGCAGTTTGAGTGATATAGAACGCCTGATACGTCTGGATACTACTCTGACAATTGACACGTACGTTATAATTCTGTCTGTTCACTTGCATCCATTCATGTCCATTGTGCATCCGACGGACTTGGGCAATTCCAACAGGACAATGCGACACACCACACGTCCATAAGTGCCACAGAAAGGTCTCCAGGAACATTCTTCTGAGTTTAAACACTTCCGCTGGCCACCAGATTCCCCAGACATCAACATTATTGAGCATATCTGGGATGCCCTGCAACGTGCTGTAGAGAAGAGATCTCCACTCCCTCGTACTCTTACGGATTTCTGGACAGATCTGCAGGATTCAATATCAGTTCCCTCCAGCACTACTTCAGGCATTAGTCGAGTCCACGGCACGTCGTGTGCGTGCTCGCGGGGGCCGTACACGATATTAGGCAGGTGTACCGGTTTTTTTGGCTCTTCAGTGTAAATGGTACCAGTGATTGTTCTCAGGAACAGAGAGCTCAGAGATCTAATATGTGAAGTCGTATACTTCCCCGTGAGGACCCAAGTGCAACATACAAATTTTTGATCTGGCACCCAGGTGGCTGCTTGAGGGGAAGTGAAACAGAAGGAGACTCGGACAGGAGGCAGGTGCCAGAGAATTCTGCATAAATTGCAAAATGTTGGCAAAAAGTTTCCATCTCCCCAGCAAGCAGAAACAGCTGTGCCACAAGTTCACCCTGTCTACAGTGGACGTGTCAGAATTTGCAGGATCGCTGACATGAACACACGGATTCTCGAAACCTTGAAATCAAGGAAATCTCTTGGTGTTCACCCTATCCGTCATGTGAAAACGTTCATAGAGTGGGTGTTTATAGTAGTTCGGAAGGGTTAGAATCAATCCGAATATCGATCTTCAATGGATCCGCAAATTCTTGGTGACATTGTGTAACACGGTATACATTATTCGTTTACAAAATTTTTGAAATTGAAGCAGCTGTAATTCCGATTCATTAGCTTATGGTCTGACTCCTTGGAGAATCTGGTCAAATTAGTGGCGTTGTAGTTACATCATCGTAACAACACGCTCACTGCCTATTTGAAATTCAGACAGGATTGAACAGAAATACTTCATAAGTGACATCTCCTAGTATTATCTGACATGTTTTTGTGGCGTGATAGCTCCTGCATGTTGACTGAACTGAACCCAGGACCTTACCTGCTTGTAACTTTATGACAAATGAGAATTGCGTCTTCGGACTGTACTGTCGTTGGTAATTATCACGTTCCAAAGCGTGTAAGAATGTTAGTCAAGATCGCAATTTGAATATCTAATTCAGATATATAATTCTCATAATAGAGTCTTCCATAATATCACAATGGGCTGTGAGAGTATTTGTGTCTCTTTCCCGCAGTATCTTATGCATTGCCCAAGAGGCGAGACTTCGTTGCTTTCTCCTGTTAGCGGTGACGAGATTTTGGTCAAGTCACTGCATATGTTTATCTCAATTTTCAGGTGTGTTGTGAGTGGTATTAGCTGAAGACACATTAGGTGCGCGGAGACGCTAATTTTGCTGGGATTCTGGGTCATCACCTGTCTTGCAATGAAGACGTTCTCTAGGCCTTTGGTTTTTCTGGCTACATGAGAGCGCCGTAAGAAAAATACAGTATGAGGCATCAGCATGTACAGTGCGAGTCATGGTGGTGTGGTGCATCTCAAATTCAGGAGAAGGAGGGTAGTAGTAAGAAGAGGGCCATTGGTGAGGATAAGGATCAGCCTATGTCAGAGAACTAATTTAATTTTTGTATTATATTACAGAGGCGATCCTACAAGAGGAAACTGGAGGCATTTTTGTAACATGTAAAGCTGGAACTAAAGCCGTTCGTTTCTGATGTGCAAATAGAAGAACAGTTACCACGAGATAGAGCATCTATGCGGACGAATGTGAGTGTAGTTTCAGACAACTTCGTCGTTGGGTGACAACGCCTTCAAGAAATATTAAGAATAGGAGGAGTATATCTAGCATAGTCATAATCTAAGAGTAGAGAGTGCTGAGAGGTGTTGGGCAAAGAGAATAAGTTAATATAAGTGTTGTGTGGAAAGAGTATTTTAGGTCAAGAGTGGATGCACTGCCAGCCGAACATAGGGGTATGCATGACAGGAAACGGAACTAACACAACGTTTGCACACAATCCAGAGACACTTGCACCACCTCTTTAATACAATTGTAATTGTTAAGGAAGTCATGTTTAGTCAATAGGATAACACATATTGCTTCTTTTCATTTTTATTAAGATCACTCAAGTAATTACATTAGCACTCATACTGTATTTATTCAAAGAACTTGTCTTGGGGTGGTTGTTCTGATCACAGGAAACCATTCATGAAGATCGATGTAAAACCTTAGCATTGAAACATACGACGAGGACTGTGCAGGTTTTGGGATATGTCAGACCCACTATTGACGCATCCTGTGGGACGTCGCAAGCCAACATTCTATGTCTGGCTGGCAAAGACCACATGGCAGCTTGAAAGAGAATGCCTATGGTAGCTGGCGCAGAAACCTGCTCTGTGGAGGGCCAGCCGTCAGCAATGGATGAATGCCAGGACAGCTGCGGGTCTGCCTGCCACCTTCGCAGCCCAATGAGAATGAAAGCGAAAGGGGAGCCGGGCCATATGCATCTGCTGCCATAAACCAGTCTGTCCCGGTTGGCTATGAATGGAGGCTGCCCACAATACAAGAGTGACCTGCCGTTATGTCACATCAGTCCTTCGACAGCCTGGTGGATGGCCTGGTGCTGAGTAAATGACAGCTGACAGTAACCACCAACTCAGTGGATATGTGTGGGACTGCTGGACTGGAGGCTCGTCCCTGACGTCACACGATGCTCTCAAAGTACCCACAGACGAACTGGCGCCACAACAACGCCTGGAGGGATCCACTAGGTACACACGCGCTCTACAGATGGCTTTGAGTATCAGGTGGCCACGATCCAGACGAGTTTCTCCTAAAGTCATGCACTGTGATGCAAATGGGCACTAGCATGTGTGGACTCATTACAAGCTACTCACTGGGACAGTGAGAGAGAGGAAATCATCACTAGGAGACGAGTTGCACACCAAATTGAATGTAGTCTCACCACATAATCCAAGGAAAGGCAGTACCCTTTCAACTACCGGATCGAGAGACAAGAGAGGGGCAGGGACGTCACTATCTGAGTTTGACGTGTTGGGCTCCGTGTATCCCCACCAGTTTCTCATTCTCTCCCACCAGATGTCATTTCCGTCAAACCAAACAGCGCACCATATTGCTAATTGCTGTCAAGTCCAGATGACGCCAGCAACCCTGCGGCGTTACTGATGCTTATGTGGACCAAATGCGGGACCAGAGCCATCTGCCACTGCTCGCAGCACCTTGATGCTCCAGCCAATCCAGACTATTTGTGTGTGTGTGTGTGTGTTTAGTGCCATTTTCTATGTTTGTACCTCTGTAAAATACACTACTGGCCATTAAAATTGCCACACCAACAAGAAATGCAGATGATAAACGGGTATTCATTGGACAAGTATATTATACTAGAACTAACATGTGGTTACATTTTCGCGCAATTTGGGTGCATAGATCCTGAGAAATCACTACCCAGAACAACCACCTCTGGCCGTAATAACGGCCTTGATACGCCTGGGCATAGAGTCAAACAGAACGTGGATGGCGTGTACAGGTACAGTTGCCCATGCAGCTTCAACACGATGCCACACTTCATCAAGATTAGTGACTGGCGTATGGTTACGAGCCTGTTTCTCGGCCTCCGTTGACCAGACGTTTTCAATTGGTGACTGATCTGAAGAATGTGCTGGCCAGGGTAGCAGTCGAACATTTTCTATATCCAGAAAGGCCCGTACAGGACCTGCAATATGCTGTCGTGCATTATCCTGCTGATATGTAGCGTTTGGCAGGGCTCTAATGAAGGGTAGAGACACGGGTAGTAACACATCTGAAATGTAACGTCCACTGTTCAAAGTGCCGTCAATGCAAACAAGAGGTGACCGAGACGTGAAACCAATGGCACCCCATACCATCACGCCGGGTGATACGCCAGTATGGCGATGACGAATACACCCTTCCACTGAGCGTTCACCACGATGTCGCCAAACACGGATGCGACCATCATGATGATGCTGCAAAAAGAACCTGGATTCATCTGGAAAAATCACGATTTGCCATTCGTGCACCCAGGTGCGTCGTTGAGTACACCATCGCAGGCGCTCCTGTCTGTGATGCAGCGTCAAGGGTAACCGCACCCATGCTCTCCGAGCTAATAGGCCATGCTGCTGCAAACGTCGTCGAACTGTTCGTGGAGATGGTTGTTGTCTTGCAAACGTCCCCATCTGTTGACTCAGGCATCGAGACGTGGCTGCACGATCCGTTACAGCATTGCGGGTAAGATGCGTGTCATCTCGAAAAAATGGTTCAAAAGGCTGTGAGCACTATGCGACTTAACTTCTGACGTCATCAGTCGCCTAGAGCTTAGAACTAATTAAACTTAACTAACCTAAGGACATCACACACATCCATGTCCGAGGCAGGATTCGACCCTGCGACCGTAGCGGTCACACGGTTCCAGATTGAAGCGCCTGAAACCGCGCGGCCACAATGGCGGCCCTTGTCATCTCGACTGCTACGAGTCCGTTGGAATCCAGCACGACGTTCTGTATTACCCTCCTGAACCCACCGATGCCATATTCTGCTAACAGTCATTGGATCTCGACCAGCGCGAGCAGCAATGTCGCGATACGATAAACCGCAATCGCGATAGTCTACAATCCGAGCTTTATCAAAGTCGGAAACGTGCTAGTACGCATTTTTCCTCCTTACACGAGGCATCACAACAACGTTTCACCAGGCAACGCCGATGAACTGCTGTTTGTGTATGAGAAATCGGTTGGAAACTTTCCTCATGTCAGCACGTTGTAGGTGTCGCCACCGGCGCCAACCTTGTGTGAATGCTCTGAAAAGCTAATCATTTGCATATCATAACATCTTCCTCCTGTCGGTTAAGTTTCGCGTCTGTAGCACGTCGTCTTCGTGGTGTAGAAATTTTAATGGCCAGTAGTGTATGTAAATTGCCTCCCCAGGGACCGCTGTGCAAAGAGTGATATACAGAATTACATGCAAATGAGTTATGAAACATCCTAATTTCTTGTGAAACTAATTTAATTTTTGATACAAGTGTTCTACTGAAAATAATTTGACAAGTGTTTATTCAAAATCAGCTTGAAGAGTGTGATTTGCAAGGGCCATGTAGATTGTAGAAACAATGCGACACTGACCTAAGAAATAAGCACAACAGATGATACATGTTGCTTTCTTGCTTAAATTTTGAGTATTATTGTGCTTCGTAAGTTATAATTATTATGCTTTTATGTATTACGGATAAATCAAACCTGCTGAATGACTGAGCAGGAGTAAATCACTGAGGTGGAGAACAGTTCCAAATCGACGGAATTGTAATATGATTAGGGGCATTACTCGTCCCTGACCTCAGACACTGTATGAGAGAGTAGATACACCACTGCGAAACCTTTTTGACCGCTTATTAATTTTTTATCGGAGGGCTGTAGCGCAGCAACGACCCTAGGGTCCACATGAATCATACTACACTCAGCAATGTTCATGTATACTTCTTGCAAGCTTGCAGGTTTGTGTGAGTGAGTGAGTGACCCCTCGGATGAATGAGATCAATTCAGGAGGGTATTTTATGCGCAGTCGTGGTTCAAAAAGCCGCCAACAAGACTTCTGTCATCATTGTGAGATCTCAGTACTATTCGATGATTTCCTTTGTCCCATGCCACACTATGGCATTTTTAAGTAAGAAACTACAATGTGTAAATCAACTGGAGTTGGGGGAAGGGCAGTAAGAAAGGATAAGTCACTCTCTTCCTATACTTCATATTCCCTAATGTTGATCTTACAGGTTTTCCGCAGTGGTAACACCGTTTCCTTTCAGATCATCGAAGCGCTGTCGGGCTGGGCTAGCACTTGACTGGGTGACCATCGGGTCCGCTGGGCGATGTAGACAAGTAGCTTGCACTCAGCCCTCGTGAGGCAAACCGAAGAGCTGCTTGACTGAGAAGTAGCGGTTTGGTCTCGTAAACTGACATAAGATTGGGAGAGCAATGTGTTGACATTCCTCTCCATATCAGCATCCAGTGACACCTGTGAGCTGAGGATGACACGGCAGCCAGTCGGTACGGTTTAGCCTTCATGGCCTGTTTGGGCGGAAATTAGTTTCGTTTTTAATGTTGATACTACACCCAAGACATAATTTTTGTGAGACGATAGGAAGTTATTAGCATGAGCATGCCTTGATGGGGGCATGTAAGTTATTAATGCATGCAGTGTCTTTACGGTGGCACTCCTTCGACGAGAATTTTCTGGAGCTACGAATAAGCAAATAGTTTGGTCATTTGACAGTAAAACTTTCAGTGGACGCTTGGAAGCCACATGCAGCTATTTGGCTGATTCCATGAAATTACCCACACCAGTGTGCAGACAATGCTTACATCTAAAGAGATGAAAAACTCTAAACCTGGATCTACCTAATAGGCGCCTCTAGCCACAGCAGGGGCAGAGACTCAAGTGAAATTTAGATCACATAGAATTTTGATAGTGTCATAAAAGCCATTAGTGAACAAGATGGTGGCCATAAAATTTCGCGAGTTTCCATGAACACTATCGACCAGATGCTATTGAGGGAGCCGTTAGGTGGTGCTATGCCTCAGTCTGCTGTGATTTTTGGGATGCCTCAGGCCCTCAAAAGAGTTTTAGAAGGGAACACAGCATTTATAGTTGCTCGGAAATGGTCAATGTTCGGACACAAAAGCGTTTCTCTTAGTTTCTCCGGGGCCCATAGTCAGACAAATTGTAATGTTCGGCCCATCGAGATAATGATCTCTGTAAGAAATGTGTTGATCACTTTAGAGCTAAACAGAAACTCAAAGCACGCTTCCTTAATTTGTCGTGGGGGAAAAAGAAATCCGGAGTACATCTCCTCTTGCAAGGTTATTTAAGAGTCAGGGATCGGCTGCTTCTCCAGAAAAGAGAAGAATATTGTTACCTTGGATTACGATTGGGTAATAGTTAGAGCAGATAAGTTAGATGGGAACCATGGTGTCATGCGATTGGCAGAAATCCTTGTGTACATGTTTGCAAGATTGCTTTTGTGTAGTTTACTGACTTTTGATGGAAAGTGAGGTGCGGACGAACTTGGTATTCTGATTCAAACTCTGCTGTGGAGAGGATTCTGGAGTTGACTCTTATTTTGAGTGGGCTGCACTTCGTACATTCGTCCTGAGCGTGACTTTGCATTTTCATTGGTCCTCACTGGGGAGCCTATGATGAGGACTCAGCTGTACTGACAGTTTAGAACTCAGTCATCTTGGACAACTTGCTGCGCTGAGGGCAGTCTTACTAGCGTCAGGTCTGCACAGAATAATTTAGATCCGTGTAACATATCGCCGCCGGCCGAAGTGGCCGTGCGGTTAAAGGCGCTGCAGTCTGGAACCGCGCTGCTGCTACGGTCGCTGGTTCGAATTCTGCCTCGGGCATGGATGTTTGTGATGTCCTTAGATTAGTTAGGTTTAACTAGTTCTAAGTTCTAGGAGACTAATGACCTCAGCAGTTGAGTCCCATAGTGCTCAGAGCCATTTGAACCATTTTTGAACATATCGCCACCCGCGAATTTGCTCATTTCGTGCCCGCAATAACGAATTAAGGAGCCGCGCATCGGTACTCCGCAGGCGCTTGCACCATGACCATCACCTGAGATAGTGCTACACATCGAGAATGGCGCACATTGCTACTCCGGCATGGTGGGTCAAACAGAATCACAGTCTCGCTACATGTCCTCAGCTGCATCAGCATTATATACCTTCGAAGTAGAAACAATCCATTAAAGTCTATTCAGCATCAGATAATTTCAGGCTGCATTATCCATGTTTTGAGTCCCAGAAAAAAATTTAATCAGACAAACCTTAGTCTCTGCATACCAACCGTCACCTAGTGTAGTGTTAACTATTTCTTGCATCTATTTGTGTCACCAAAAGTTTATGATTTACTTGACATCATGCTTAACTTGTATTGTTTGTTCTATTTTATGATCAACAAACTTTTACCAAGATCAAGCACATGTTGATATATTAATCACCCATCAGTAACTGACTACAATGACAGGGTCACCATTTAATTAAATTATATCAGCATTCAGGATATGTAAGATGACATTCAGTTTGGCTTTAGGATAGGCACAGACGCCAGGGAGTCAGTTCTGACGCCATTGGTAATGGATGTAGGACTAAAAACAATCAAGACACGTTAGTAGGATTTGTTGACCTGGAAAAAGCGTTCGGCAATATAAAATGGTGCAAGATGTTCGAAATTCGTAGAAAAATAGGATAAACTATAGTGAGAGATGGTAATATACAATGAGTACAAGAGCCAAGAGGGAATAATAGAAGTGGACGACCAAGAACAAATTGCTCGGATTAAGAAGGGACAGGGATGTACTCTTTTACTCCTAGTGTGTATCAAAGAAGCAGTGATGGAAATGAAAGAAAGGTTCAGAAGTGGTCTTAAAATTAAAGATGAAAGCATATCAGTGATACAATTCGCTGATGACACCGCTATCCTAAGTGAAAGTGAATAACAATTATATGATCTGCTAAATGATATGCACAGTATAATGAATATTGAATATGGATTAAATCGAAAAAAAGAAGAAAGTAATGAGAAGAAGCAGAAATGAGGACCGAGAGAAACTTAATATATGGCAGCTCGAAACTTAATATATGGCAGCTGGAAAAGCACGTAGAGAAAATATGCAAAATGCAATAACAATGGGCAGTTATACATCTGAGAGCGTTGAACATTTCAAGTATCTGCTCTCGACAGTTGCACATCTAAATGATGCCATCTTTGAAATTAATCAGAAATTAATACTGGCCAACAGAGCCTATTTTGCCCTAACAAGACTTCTATCCTCAAGGCTCCTGACTCCTACCACGAAATTAGCTATATATAAATCACTTATACGACCAGTGCTTACATATGCCTCTGAAGCCAGTACATTAACAACTAAAGATATTCAAACACTGGATGCATTTGAAAGAAATGTACTTAGACGAATTATCGGCTCAATCTGTGAAAGAGGAAGATGGAGGAGGAGATAGAACCATGAGTTCTATACCATATACAAAGACCAACCCATCAGAAGGATAGTGAAACTATCCAGACTGAGGTGGGCGGGATATGTGGCTCGCATGACTGATACAGAAGTACCAAAAAGAATATTACAAGGAAAGCCAGGAGGGCAGAGAGGACGTGGTCGTCCAAGAACCGGATGGGAAGATGGAGTAATCGAAGATCTTAGGAAGATGGGCTATAGAAACTGGAGAGTATTGGCAAAGGACCGAGAGAGAGATGGAAGGAAATTGTAGAAGAGGCCATGGCTCATCATGAGCTGTAAAGCCAATAAAGAAGAGAAACTTAACGTCTGGATTTATAGTCACGAAGCAGATTAAGTTAAATAATTCTACTTCCTAGGCAGTACGGATGGAGCAAGGAGGACATAAAACGCAGACTAGCACTGGCAAAAAGGGCATTCCTGGCCAAGAAAAGTTTATTAGTATCAAACGTAGGCTTTAATTTGAGGAAGAAATTTCTGGGAATGTATGTGCGGAGCACATCGTAGTATGGTTCAAATGGCTCTGAGCCCTATGGGACTTAACTTCTCAGTCTCCTAGAACTTAGAACTATTTAAACCTAACTAATCTAAGGACATCACACACATCCATGCCCGAGGCAGGATTCGAACCTGCGACCGTAGCGATCGCGCGGTTCCAGACTGTAGCGCCTAGAACCGCTCGGCCACTCCGGCCGGCACAGCGTAGTACTGTAGTGAAACATGGACAGTAGGAAAAACGAAAAAAAAGAAAATCTAAGTGTTTGAGATGTGGTGCTACAGACGGATGTTTAATATTAGGTGGACTGATAAGGTAAGAAATGAGGAGGCTCTGCGCAGAATCGGAGAGGAAAGAAGTATGCCGGAAAACACTGACAAGAAGCAGGGACAGGATGATAGGATATCTGTTAAGATATCAGGGAATGACTTCGATGTACTAGAGGGAGCTGTACAGGGCGAAAACTGTAGAGGACGACAGAGCCTGGAATACATTCGGCAAATAATTGAGTACGTGCGTTGCAAATGCTGCTCTGAGATGAAGAGGTTAGCACAGGAGAGGAAGTTGTGGCTGGCTGCCTTAGACCGGTCAGAATGATGACCTAAAAAAAAAAAAAAAAAAAAAAAAAAAAAAAAAAAAAAAAAAAAGAAACAAGACTAATAACCTTCAATGCGGGCTATTAACTTCAATCACTATCAGAGGGCAGAATCAGTTTGGAAAATGCGTGGGCTAGGTAAACAAACGGAAGGCTTACTAGTCAAAGTGTTTGCTGTCAGGTCATAAACTCATAGACGCCTGTAGCCTTTCAAACCATACTGCAAATCCAATTTAGTATTGCACCATCAACACACAGTGTGTCAGGCGAGCCCAAGCATTCAAGGTGCGCTCGATAGAAATTTCTGTTCTTGATGCCCGTTCTCACTGCTACCAGCCCTAGCGATCAACTGTTTAGTCGGAAGCACGGTTATTGAAATGCGTTCTGGTAACCGTGGTGTGAAGTCTTGTACGTGAGCTCGGGAGCTCGCGGGCGCGCGCGCGCGCGTGTGTGTGTGTGGCTGGGTGTGCAAACGTATTGCAGTTGTTGTTGTAGCCATTTTTTACTACATTTCAAAGTGATTATCTTTTAAATGCTTTTTCAAGAATTCATGTAGTTATGCGTGATATTCTTACGACACCGAATGACTGGCGTGAAAAGTCAGTGGAAGACAGGACTTTCCCCCAACCTGCCCTTCCTACCCCAGAGTTAATATGGTCCTCCGCCTCTCCCCGCAAACCTGTCAGATGTGAATTAGTGAATACTGGACTCAGTGACCCTCGCTGCCCTAGTTCCGTTCCGCAGATATCGGAAGAGATCGATAGCTGCTGTGTCATTTGCTACCGCTGCAAGTGTGTGCGTACTGGAAGTGTTCCATAGGTTTAATTTAAATTCATGTTTATTACTACAAATAAGGGTCTACCTGAACGAGAGCGACTTTTCAGTATCCTTCTGCGAAATCTTGTCACTTCCTGATGGCATTTTTACCGTAGCAGGTGACCATCGCGAAACGTTATTAGCTTATCAGACTGGCCGCAAAATCTGGTTACACTATTGAAAATGGTTAATTTGAAGCACCCCCCTCCCCCCCCCCCCTGAGCAAGATTTTGTGACCCCTGCCCCTAGCTTTAGCGACCCACAGTTGAAAAAAGCAGACCTAGTAGATAGTGTCGAGAGTTACACGACGCTTTCCGCAGATGATGCTGATATACAGAGAGAAGCCGCATTGGTTGAAAATTATACGGAAAGTTGATCGACACTTAGGCTGATGGTTTTCAGCCTCAACGAATGTAAAGTGTTGCTCAAAACCTGCTGAAAAACACATTCTTGTGTGGTTACACATTGCATAAACAGTCACTTGAAGCAGTCACATCCCTAAAGTATATAAGAGTGTGCGTATGGAACGACCACGTCAAACTAATCGCAGCTAAGGTAGACGCCACACTCAGAGTCACTAGAAGAAGACTCTGTAGCGCAGTGCACCCATAATGGAGAAAGCTTACGAAACCAACGTTGGACCAAGACAGGTCAGTCTGGCATCCGTACCCGATAGGTCTGATAGAGGATATAGAGGATATACAGAAGACCCCACTAAAAGCAGTGTGTTTCCTGGAGGTCCTCAAAGTTCAATAATATTGTGAAACCATCCATGTATTGAGCATCTGAGGGCAAGTATTGACGTATTGTCAACAAGAGAAATACTGAACAGAGGTACTGACGTCCTACAAAATATTCTTAATACTGTCAATACATAATGAACCTGTCAAGTCAAGTATCGACGGTTTGACAATACTCTCCATTCAGATGTTGACAGAGCTTCACGTATCAACCACACAGAGTTAGTGTGCGCTGCTTGTTTTCAATTCGCCTTTGTTCATATCATACCTCAGATTAAACTTTTCAACTGGTCTTTTAACATAAAACAATTTTAATAGACCTTTGCGAGTGTAATAATTGTATATATGACTTCACGATGGTCAACGGAGATTTCTCTACGACACTGCTTACATTAGTATACTATAGATACGTGAATTACATAGCAGTTTGGAAACACGTTTCCACTTTGAAAAATACGTCACATGTCACTAGTAAGAGGTCTTTCACCAAATTACTACAAAAAGAAAAAACAAGAAGTTTTCCGTCAGTCGCCTGGACATATGCTTGCCAGGGGGATATTACTGCTTCACAGATTTCAGTCGAATTTCGGTAATTGTGTTTTCTGAAGTAGACTTCTAGCGTTCGAATGACCTACATGTCGCGAGGAATCTCAAAAATATCCTTATCTCTCGCTGCCCGCCACTGCCTGTCTCATTAACCTATTTTGAGTCTGTTTCATCTCGTTTCAACAGTAATAAGTTCTTGTACCAATACGGCGTAGGAATCTGCAGAAAAAATACGGAATCTTTCGGTTGCTTGGTTCCAATTGTCAGTAAGTTAACGTGTGGCCAGTGATTCCCTTTTGTTTTTTTAACCATTCTCCGAGCCATTTTCTCTTTTCGGCTGTCTTCTGTTGCTTGGAAGCTATAGCTAAAATAATTACATTACACACATGCTTTTAAGTGTTCGACATATTAGCCTTGTAAAACCGCTTTGTCATCTGACGATTTTTGGCAGTATTGTTGACCGTGGACCGCTACGGTCGCAGATTTGAATCCTGCCTCGGGCATGGATGAGTGTGATGTCCTTAGGTTAGTTAGGTTTAAGCAGTTCTACGTTCTAGGGGACTGATGACCTCAGATGCTAAGTCCCATAGTGCTCAGAGCCATTTGAACCATTTTGCTGACCGTGTGAGGTCGCTTCAGTATACTGAATATCTGACGAAACCGTATCGTCAATAAATAGTGGACGTGTGCAGGCCCCTTTAGTATGCACAGAATTGACATGGTGATGCTAAGCTCACTTCATTGGCAGACACTACAAGAGACGCGTTTTGCATCACAGCGTGGGTTGCTATTAAAATTCCGAGAGTACATGTTCTTAGAATAGTCAACCAGTGCATTGCTTCCTGCTACGTATATCTTGCGAAAACATGGTGAAGTAAAATTTGTGAGATTCGAGACCACACGGTGACTTACAAGCTAACTTTGTTCCTGCGAACATTCGCAATTGAAAAACGACTTGGGATAAGTGACACTGCAGCGAAAGCAGTCTATGCGACACACCACATGGAGAGTTGCAGAGTATAGAAGTAGGTGTAAATGTGGACCTTCACAAACTTCGATGCAGTGGATCCCCCAGCATTGCATGGAATTTTATAATATCATACTCCACGAAGGTAAAGATGATAATTATTCTAGAGACCTGCAGAGTTGGGATGTTCAGTGCAAGGCTTGTTACTGAAATTTGCCTTGCATTAACGAATAAAATCTGTCTAAAATCCTAATAATTGAAACTCTAAGTGTTCGATCGTTCAGAACCGTAAATCTCCGAAAGTTCTTCCGCAATTGCTATCAAATTTTGACACAACATTGTATTCGATCATTGGATTACGTGCGTGTTGTATCTATTGGAACGACATCTTATAATATATAAATATATGTAACATTTAAAAGGGATGGAGAGAGGGAGAGTAGGACATATTTCCAATTTCCATAGTTATTAAGCAGTTGTGAAGTAATTAATTGTCCTAGTAAACAATCCGTAAAGCACAGTATAAACTTGGAGAGGTTCGTGATACAGTTTCGTGAAAAACAAGTGTGTGTTCTACTATTGTAGTCGCTGCATCTAGTAATAATAAACATTATTTTCTTGCTTCAGTCTTCCAGTAATAGATGGCTCCTTGTCGCAACAATTAGAATCAATGTCGTCCTAAAACAATATGAGATGCCAGACAGTTATTTGCTCCTCCTTACAAACCCACTTTAAACCGTCATGGGCGGTTTTATCGACTGAATCCTCAGATTAGGAGCTAGATGATCAGGGTTCTAATGTATTTACTGTACAACTAGGGAGAGCAACGCTGTATAACTATAAGAAAATGTAGAATCCTCCCTGCTTTCAGACAGTGTTGGAGGTTATTAGAAAATGTAGGATCCTATATGATCACAGTAAGAAAATTCTCAAGTCAAGCAGTTTTCTTTAAAACAAGTAGAAGAATTTGTGCTGCGTGCTATTTCAAGATTCAGTACCTGCTGCATTGAATTTCGCCGATATCTGGTGTTCACTCCCTGCTGTCAGATAATGCAGAATAAAGCCCTCTCTTGGTCAGATACCACAGAGATTTATAGAGGCAAGGACTGTGAAATCAGTGCAGACTACGCCGGAGGTGAAAAATTCATTCTGGAAGCAAATGTGTTATCGGAACTTCTACGTCGAAACTTCTGTTGTTACAGGGCTGTGAGCACGTGTGGCTTCACGGATGACAGAGCGGAGGCGAATCTCGGAGCGTCCTTGGTGGTCGGTGTTCTCCATCTCCCCAGCGGTGACGCGGTGGCCTCAAGGTGAGGCCGCCCATAAGCTGTTCCTCCCTCGGCGTCCGCGCCTGCAGCGGTCCGCTCGACTGCGCGTGCGCGGCGGCGGCTCGAGCGCTGGTGTCGCGCTCTGGCGGGGGCCGCCGGCGACAGCGGGGCGTCGCGACGCCGGCCGCCGCCCGGTAGTGTCCCGCCGCGCGCCTCCGCCACCGCACGCTGAGCACCCACAGTCCACCTGTTGCCAAGCCTGTCCCGTACACCGGCGGGGCGTCAGCTGGTGCCCGTGGTGCTCCTGTGACGGCGACGCGGGGTCTAACGCAGGTAGGACAGCGCTGCTCAGAGGATTCTTCCTCATCTGCGTTCTTTTTCAGCGGCAGTTACTTATATTTTTAGTTACCGAGCGGCTTGGTTTAGCGAAAACATACTGATGTCAAATCCGGAAAGCACGCAGGTGAAATTCCCCTCCGATCATCCAGATGCAGGTTTCTCGTGACTTCTCGAAACGACTTATATCTAATGGTGGCATGGTACATTTGAAAGAACTAATACCTTTTTCCTCTTTCCATTCAAGAGGTGAGCCTTGGTGGAAAGTTTTGCAGATGCTTTTTTGGAAAAGCTTTCCATATATATTCGCGGCTCCTTTTCAACAACGTGCTACATCTCTAATGCCATCGACAGGCCATCAAATCCTGATCTTCCTTCTTTCCTGTTGTTTTTTATAATTCTCATAGGATTTGCCATTTCCTTCTACACTGTAGATTCGAGGTGGTCACAGTTAATTGAACTAAAACCTGCAGAAAGCACGTACCCAACAAAAGAAAAAATTTCCAGTAGACACGAAAACTTCATAGGTAACTTGAAACACCAAGTTTGCATGTGAAAATTTTACACAACTTTGCAACTATACTTTGTCACAAATACTGAAAGGAAAACTACCCGTACAAGTGACATATCAGACATTATTGTGGATAATATGCAGGATGTTTCTGGATTACACCGACAATCTTCGAGGAGATGTAGAAGGTCTTTGGAGGAATAAAATGAGGATAGGAACCCAGAAACGTCGTCTAAGGACGCTACAGATCGTCGAAGTTACGGGCGCCGACATCTGTATATCTACTGTGTGTAAATACATGGTGATTCCGTGATGATGTTACCAACTTTCACGGATTATGGAGAAGGATAAAGTATTAATGCTTGGAGGAAAACAAGAAAAAATGTCCAACACTCATGGGCTCTTAAATGCATACGTTAAGAGCTATATCCACGTGTTCAATAAAGAAGATCTATTTCACGCTAGTCTAACTGAAAAAGTTCTCATAGCTATTCAGATATGCATTTTAGAAACCATGCTTACTGAACATTCTGCTCTTGTTTTGGTACGTGTTTAGTGACAGCTAGTGACAGTTGCCTACCCTACAATTGTAGCACCAACATTACTGATACATGTCTCCCACTATCAAAGGTTTCAGAACGATTGTCGACTCGTTCGTTTCCGGACCAGAGTCGCTTACGTCAAACTGTTACATTCATCCTTCTCCATCATGTCTGACAATTGTTGACATCCGCATTACGTACATATGCAAGCACGGTCGCCTACATCTTCCACGCTGTGTAGCGTCTTTGAATGACGTTTCCGGACACAAGTTCCTATCGTCATTTTGTTCATAATGACACCTTCTATACCCCTCGAAGTTTGTCGGTGTAATTACGAAACAGCATGCATATTGTACTTGTATCCTATTTGTAAAGTGTTATTTTTACTATCACAAGGATTTTAAAAAATTTGATGAAATACGCAATAAAATGTAAAACAAAACAAAACATTTCACATTATGCACCTAGGAAATGCGAAAAACAAATGAGAATTTTCAGAAAAACGTAGAAATAGAGTAATTACGGGCAGTTTTCTTCCCACTGATTCTCATCTTCTTCTGTGTGTTGTGGGTCTTTTCAAAAGTGTCTCATAACGCTAGCGGTATGCTGTGAGAATGTGTTGTGCAATTCTTTTGCAGACCCTTTATTTTTTGTTATTATTGGAACACTATCAGAGATTATGCTTTCTCATGAGATAGGTTCGGAGAGATATTTTACCACATAATAGAAAATATTCGGTTGGCCATTCCATCAGTATATTCGTATATTGTACTGCAACAATCTTTCTACCACTACATCTACGTCGACATTTCGCGAGCCACTACGCAGTCTGCGGCGGAGGGTACCTAGTCCCGGTACTTGTCATTCCCTTTCCTCTTCCACTCGCAAACACCCCTGCTTATTGCACATATACCCTCTTTGTAAAGTGATACTTTCATTTATATAAGAATTTTTAAAATTTTAATGAAATATCTCATTTATATTCAATATGGTACGATTTGGGCAAATGAAGAGTAACATTATTTTCGCTTAGACGTACCTCTTTCTGCTTTTCTTGTCGGAAACTGACTTCTGAAGCCATTACTTGCGTGCAAACTACAGGTTGATTACTTCAGAGAAGAAAACAGCAACAAGATGCTTTTTAAAAGTGCTACTTATTCATATTAAAAGCGCCATGAGGAAATAACAACATTAAAAGTGGCGTTTTCTTCTCTGCAGTAACCAATCGGTAGCTTTTCCTAGTGTCTCATCTTATAGACACAATTCCTTGAAAGCTAGAATAGCATCTGAGTTCACCACTGTGACGGGGATAGTCTTTCCTTTGGTTCTCCACAACAGACCCCTCTCAGCGGCGTGACAATACGAGAAGCGAGTCTGCTATGCAACTGAACTAAAAAATGGACAAAGCATGTATTATCTTTTGAGGAAGGAACAATCACGACAGATAAGTCCATTACGCACATTTCATGATAATCAACAGCCAGAGAAATCATGTTCCAGTGGCATCATGTAGGACCTTTCTACAAAGTCTGTAGAGCTACGCTCCAAACGAAAATCTCAAATTTTGATAGGTTTACCCTTTCTGCATGGTGTTCAATTACAGATGCGGAGAGTTACCTTTATGAAATGTATTATAACCCACTAAACAGCTGAATTTTTGCATGCAGCACTAAAACTGGCATACTCGAACAACATTTCTTTAGGTTACCACGACGATAGTCAAGAGGCAGGAAGCCCCAGTTACACAAAAAAGCACGAGAGCCGCTTAAATTTCCACTGGTTATTGGAAACTGAGCTCTTACAGCTATGCAGCGATGACCGTGATGTGAAGGACTAAGCACCGCCTGATAGCATTTCTTAGTCTATTTCTCGAGGAAAATGACCTGTTCAAAGCAGAAAATCGTTTGGTTCTCATCCGTCCTCACAATTTTCTCCTTATTATTTAAACCAAGTTTGGTCGTTTCATAGACAGCCTTTATAACTCAATTATTTAAATTCTTGCTGACGGCGACTAAGTTACAAAAAAAAAAAAAAAAAAAAAAAAAAACCAAACGTTATTAAAGATACGAACATCACATTTCGTAACTGAACTTGGCGTGTGTCAAAAGAGGGATTGGTCATACGGTATGAGTCCAAAAGTGAAGAAAATTTATGACTGACATGATGCACACGGTTTTGGTGGTAAAACTAACTTCAAACGAAAAAATGTAACTTTGTTACTGCAAACTTAATATGCATATACATCAAAACAAGAGCATTACGTTGCGCAGCTCAACACTAAAACGTGCCTCCCAAGCGTTATTTTCATCTTACAACAGTTAAATGCATACATTAATCAATTCTGCAGAATTTAATGATAGCACAAACGTATGATGTATACGTACAAATGAAACAAATACAATTACAATTCTAGCACAGGATGGTATTTACCGACGAATTTTCCGCTTAACTGAATGGAAAATAAACGGCGCTTAAGTACTTGTAAATTCTGTCGTGTGTGTCTCAACAGAGAGCAGGTGAAAATGAAATTAATTTACATCGGATTCTGTATGTTATCATTGTTCTCATTTGCATAGCCTGAGTGACGTGACCATATGTATTTTATGTTTTGAACTCAGGGAAACCTAATTATATATGAGGGAACAAAAAGAGGACTGCAGAACGTAATGGATGTTTGGCAAGTGTCGTTATGCACACAATGGTTTAGGTACCGACTATATTTCTTGCATTATAATATCATGAGTATAGTCACGTACGTTTACGAGGTTGTTATTCATTTAAAATTGAATTTAGGCCTCCATGTATTATTCAAAATGGTTCAAATGGCTCTGAGCACTATGGGACTCAACTGCTGAGGTCATTAGTCCCCTAGAACTTAGAACTAGTTAAACCTAACTAACCTAAGGACATCACAAACTTCCATGCCCGAGGCAGGATTCGAACCTGCGACCGTGGCGGTCTTGCGGTTCCAGACTGCAGCGCCTTTAACCGCACAGCCACTTCGGCCGGCCCATGTATTATTGAGCGTATTTTACTTCTATACTGACACGCTCTTGTGGGAGGTTCTGCTACACAAAATATACTTTCTTATCGGAAATGCATGTGAAGCAGTTGCGCAACCAATAACTAATATACTACCAACCCGAAGAGTCAGTTACACATGGACAAGACTGTTGCATTCAAGACAGAAAACTTACGACAAATATTTCAGTAACTAAAATCACGCCGTATCGTCCTATAAATTAAGACCTGAACGAAACATGTACTTTTCTTTCTTCCGTTTTACGAATTCCTTCTGAATAGGAGATTTACACGCAGGATACATCATCCATGCAAACTAAGGTCTGTATTTAACAAGACATATTTTCTTATTTTTCGACCGTTTTGTAATACTTCGAAGAAGGCTGTTTTGCTTGTAATAGTACTCGTGAAGAAGATTCGCGACCGGAGCTTTGGTGAATTCAATTGCTGTAACAGAGCATTAAGAGTAAGAAGGAAACAAAGGTGTAACGTTCATTTTAACGT
The DNA here is from genome assembly GCF_023864345.2 of Schistocerca serialis cubense. Classification (NCBI taxonomy): domain Eukaryota; kingdom Metazoa; phylum Arthropoda; class Insecta; order Orthoptera; family Acrididae; genus Schistocerca; species Schistocerca serialis. The sequence continues at coordinate 155,746,001 of NC_064643.1, forward strand.
AATGATTGTATAATTATCCTTTTATGGAAAATGTGTATATATTGAGCTTTCCAATTTCAGTGTCAAGCAACAAATATTTGACATAAATGAAAATCAGTCACATCATGAAGGTTTTATCGTGATGATGTTTAGGAAATAACATACGTACAATTATCAAATTCTACTGCACATTGATTTAATAACAGTAAGTATATTTGTGGTTTCCAACAACATTTCAGTAGTTATGATATGCGAATGTGAAAGCTAAATAGTAATACATTTAGTTTCATCTTATACGTGCGCCAGCTTATATATGACTATTTTGTGACAAGATGTAACATAAAACTATTAGGAAATGTTTGTGTCTTTGGTGTTCCGGAAAAGAAGTTTTCTTATTGTTTTAGTTTTTCATTTAGTATTCGTTTTCACTTAATTATTAATTTTCTAATATATGATACTAATTTACAGTTAAAACGTTTCAAACTCTTTATTTTATGGGAACTGAAAGCCGAGTTCGTTCATATGGCATGTAATAAGAATACGCTGGGTCACATCAACATTATTACTGCCCGAAATCTTAAACTACACCAAGCTGACCAGTAAATATAAGTCTCCATAAACTGTACTTCCGCATGTTCCGTAAAACAATGGCCCTTACGGCATTAAGTAGTAGAAATAATGAACTCTAGTGTCTTATGAAAACTCTACAAGGTTCCTCAGACAGCACAGGTAGGCGACATTGTTAAAGGCTACTCACTCCACTCCAACTACTCGTTTCTGTGAGCATAAGCAACATTAAAGGATAAACACATTGGCAACAAATTCTTCATACCTCAAATTCCGCACTGATAGGAACATCTGAAAGACGACAATTTATCGAAATGGATCAGTTACGAAAAATCAGGTCCAATTCCTCGTCAGCTTCCTTTCATTTAGCCTGATCAGTGATGCACACAGCAATCGACCTTATGTTGGTTGGAAAGCCTTAGCATTATAACCATATCCTCCATTACGCATGACCTTTGTCTGCCGTCGGGAGTAATTGGCAGCAAATATCCGTATGCGGAACTGGTAAACCTTACAGATTACGTTGAGGTGCTTGTGACATTTGTGGCCTTGTTCGAATACATTCCATACCTGTTCGATGAGGTCGATATCGCATGGAGAACTTCTGTAATTCATCATGACAGCTCTGAAACCCGGACTACTCTTGAGCGATAATTAATGAGGAATTGTACAGAAGAATTATCAACTTTTTGTATTATGTGTGTACCAAATTTATGAAAATACCGTGAATATTAAAACAATAGAGATGATAGGAAGTAAAAAACATGATTATCGCAGCTTACCTTGTTGAGGTGTCAGTCTCAAGGGGCACCTAAATTCCATTGCAGTGCTCCAAAAATGAGGTTCGGACTTGCTACGAAATGAGTGACATACTTTTCTTAGAACTCTTTGTTACAATCTGAGCTGCCACATCCATAACATCCACAACTCTTCTCATATAAACTTACCACGTTCTTGAAATATTTGCATAAACAGTGAACACTGTTCGTAGTAGGTCCAGTGCGTAACTTCACCGCAACGTAGAACAACTGTCTCCACCGCACTTAGAGCCATTATACATGCAAAGACAATAGGATTTCTTTTACGTTAAAACGTAAATTGCGAAATTAACGTTTTTGTATATTAAAAACTAGAAATTCATGCGTTGTTGAAGAATACGATTAGTGTTAATATTTGTATTTATTATTTTAGCCATTTCTGTTTCAGCTCAACATAAGAATTTCTGGATGACTAATATTTTCGGAATTACCGTAATTATGTCTGCTGAGTATATTCATAATGCTCAAATGAACTTCAGATAGGACAAGGGGACGCTGATAACTGTAAGTAATCTAGATACAACGCCCTCCCTGCAAAAACCGAGATTAGCCCGAATTTACACAACGGTACCGATTATTTCAGTTGAGAAAACGTGTTCGGTGGATGCAGTAAAGATTACAGGGCATCAACCTGCGTTACATGCCGCAGTGCAGTAAGGTTAAAGTCTTGTGCTTTGTGTAATTATTCCACACGGATTCGCTAGTGGAAATACAATTCATCGGTAACTATAAAGAGATAGTGCACGAATTACCTTGTTCAACAATGGTAAATCCCTAAGAGGTTCTGGTTGTTGTCAAGCTTTGAATAGTACTGCCTATGCAATCGCGTATTCTGTAATAAACGGGGCACCCATACATTAGTTTGTATGAGGCAACCTAGACCTGGGATAAGGTATAATTTTTAAATTTTCGATGAGAATTGCGAGTTGTAAGCAGCCATAATAAATTTTCAGCTCCGACGATGTGAAAAACCTGTGTAATATTGACTTTTAAATCATTTTCTTGAATTAAAAGTACCTGAATATATTACATGTTTTTCCTTTCCCTGTGAGGTATGAGGGGGGGGGGGGGGGGGGGCGAGTCTCGGCGCCCCCTTGCCCCCATAGTTGTTGGTGATGCTCTTGTGTATTACATGTCGAGTATCCATGTATCCATTCACCGCCCTGGGCAGCCATATCGACTTAACACCCGAGATGCGATGGCCGACAGAGAGAACCGGACGTCACAGTGGGAAAATAGCTAAATAGAGTATGAATGTGCTGCGGGAGACATGACATATAACATTTACAGAGGAAGTACTATAGGTAGAATGGCGAAATCCGAATTAAAATGATTTTAGAACATGGAGATTTCTCTATTATATCACCCATCACGGCCATTTATCCGTAAAACTCTGTATTTCTGTCAAATGGATGTTTGAATGTTTCCTGAACAAGGAACTTACAATAAAGACACTTGCACAAAAACTATCAGATATTGTCAATTCAAGACGCATAGCTTTTTAGACGCTATATCTTGTTGACTCTGTGCGCTTATAAAATGTCAAGCAGCTGGTCAAGTACATGGTCGAGATTTCATCAGCTCCCTTCAGTCTGTTACCTACAACCAATTTTCTGCACCGAAATACCGAGCTTAATCAAAATACGCTGGGAAAAATTTATGCAGAATGCCTAAGGTTTCGTTCATCCATCGCTTAATTACGTCATTGAAACACAACTCTACTTCAGCTACGAGTAAGGGAATAATCTACAGTAAAAGATTAACTTCAATTTTTGGAAAGACGTGACTAAGTATTACCTGTATTATGCTATATGCTGTGTTCCATTTATCACCCCCCCCCCCCCCCCGCACCTAATTAATTAATTTTCGACGAGAAAAACAAATTAATCATTACTTACATATGAACAACATTCTTATTTTTTAAATAGAACCCTATACTTTGTGTAGTTCGCCCCGATAACTGAGTGGTCAGCACGGCGGTCTGTCACGCCAAGGGGCCCGGGTTCGATTCCCGGCTGGGTCGGAGATTTTCTCCGCTCAGGGACTGGGTGTTGTGTTGTCCTCACTATCATTTCATCATCATCAGTGGAAGGAAACGGGAAAGCATCACTGGAATCACTTCCCCAGAAGCTCATGCGGTGGAACTCTCTGACGAGGCTTACCCCATAACAGGACCCTCCGTAAGGCAGAACACCAAGTTAAGTTATACTTTGTATTCGCTAATCTAGTTCCTCTCTTCTAAACCTGTTAAAAAAGCATTGCATGTTCACATAAATAGAGCATTCATCTTAATAAGAAACACAAATGGTTAACTTTTATACCATTTAGTAGTGTTGAGTGTGGCTTTACTCTGTAGGGTACCGAGCACACTTCACTCACATTCGTGAGGACTACAGTCCAAAACCACATCCTGCCATCCTGATTTAGGTTTTCCGTGATTTTCCTAAAGCGGTTCGGGCAAATGCCAGAAAGAGCACGGCTGACTTCCTCCTGCATTCCTCCCTAAGCCGGTGGGACCGATGACGTCGTTGTTTGGTCCCCTTCCCCCAAATCAACCAACCAATCAACTCTGCTGGGTGAGTGGCGGTGACAATAGGCCTGGAGCTCCTGTGTAAACACAGTTGACCCAAAGAAAAGCGTTTAGTCAACCTCAGTCGGCTCAGTGAGGCAAACACGCCTCACTCTGTTGACCACGCGATTCTGACGAAGGACAGAGGGTGTCCGGCAGCTTCAGTACGCCAACTACGTGAGTCGCGCGGAGTGGCCGGGCGTTTACAAACACCATGTCAGGGAATGCGCGGCCCTCTCCGCGGTGGTTGGAGTCTTCCCTCGGGCAAGGATGTTTGTTCTTAGCATAAGTAATATAAAGAAATATGTAAGTCTAGAGAACGATGACCTCAGCAGTTTGGTCCCTTAGAAATTCACAAACATTTGAACATTTGAACTGCGCGACGCACGTCCCTCCACCAGTTTTAATTTCGCGAGTAGGACGTATGGTGACGATCCTCCTCTGTCATTTCTGTATCTCACCACGTATCGATCCCCGTCTTGCACCACTAGTAACACCTCATTGTCTCTTGCTTGCACAAACTTCAAAACTTCCTCTAGTTTCACTGGTGCACCGTGTAACTCTTCAACAGTGGATGCTTGTCTGCGGCCGGTCTCCACTTTGACACATACAGCCAAGCACTATCTGTTGTTACAGCGATAGTCGCTCCGTGGTAGGCTAGTTCTGGCTTCTCATCTCTGCTACTCACTGCAGTTCGGGTCGTAATTCCAACCGCAACTTTCTCAACTCCTTCAGGTACTGCTCGAGTAACAACAACACTAGACAGTTCATGTAGTGCTTAATGAACAGCTTTCTGCTAGTACGTCAGTTCAACTTTTGCGTACCAAATACAGTCCCCTAACGACTGCAACAATATTCCCTGCGTCATTCTACCATCCAGTATTTGCACCCTTGTTTGAGCTCGCGTCTAAATCTGTGAGTAATAGCTGATACTCTGGCATAATCCTTGGCAAGCTGTGGAAATATAAAGGTATTTTCAACAAGTCAGTTTCCAAAATCACAACCTATGTGGAACACTACTCCATAATCGCCCTATACCCTCCTACTAGTTTTCTTGCAGCTTTCACTGTTTTGTTCATCTCTCTTACGGCACTCACGTGTACTGTCCCAAATATGGCCTTGAATGTTCTACCTCCAGCATCCGTTTTTCCCCTTTATTACCCTCTATTCCTATCACTTCGTGTATCTTCTCTTTCAATCGTGCGTCCTGTAACTAAGCATCCTGTAACTACTACACTACTGGCCATTAAAATTGCTACACCACGAAAATGACGTGCAACAGACGCGAAATTTAACCTACAGGAAGAAGATGCTGTGATATGCAAAGGATTAGCTTTTCAGAGCATTCACACAGGGTTGGCGCTGGTGGCGACACCTATAACGTGCTGACATGAGGAAAGTTTCCAACCTCATTTCTCATACACAAACAGCAATTGACCGGTGTGGCCTGGTGAAACGTTGTTTTAATGCCTTGTGTAACAAGGAGAAATGCGTACCATCACGTTTTCGACTTTGATAAAGGTCGGACTGTAGTCTATCACGATTGCGGTATATCGTATCACGACATTGCTGCTCGCGATGGTCGAGATCCAATGACTGTTAACAAAATATGGAATCTGTGGGTTCAGGAGGGTAATACGGAACGCCGCGCCGGATCCCAAGGGGCTCGTATCACTAACAGTCAGATGACAGGCATCTTATCTGCATGGCTGTAACGCATCATGCAGCCACGTCTCGATCCCTGAGTCAACAGATGGGGACGTTTGCAAGACAACAACCATCTGCACGAACAGTTCGACGACGTTTGCAGCAGCATGGACTATCAGCTCGGAGACCATGGCTGCGGTTACCCTTGACGCGACGCTGCATCACAGACAGGAGCGCCTGCGATGGCGTACTCAACGACGAACCTGGGTGCACGAATGGCAAAACGTATTTTTTCGGCATGATGATGGTCACATCCGTGTTTGGCGACATCGCAGTGAACGCACAATGGAAGCGTGTATTCGTGATCGCCATACTGGCGTATCACCCGGCGTGATGTTAGGGGATGCCATTGGTTACACGCCTCGGTCACCTCATGTTTGCACTGACGGCACTTTGAACAGTGGACGTTACATTTCAGATGTGTTACGACCGGTGGCTCGACCCTTCATTCGATCCCTTCGAAACCCTACGTTTCAGTAGGATAATGCACGACCGCATGTTGCACGTCCTGTAAGGGGCTTTCTGCATACAGAAAATGTTCGACTGCTACCCTGGCCAGCACATTCTCCAGATCTCTCACCAATTGAAAACGCCTGGCCAATGGTGGCCGAGCAACTGGCTCGTCACAATACGCCAGTCACTACTCTTGTATACCGAGCGAGGTGGCGCAGTGGCTAGCACACTGGACTCGCATTCGGGAGGACGACGGTTCAATCCCGCGTCCAGCCATCCTGATTTAGGTTTTCCATGATTTCCCTAAATCACTCCAGGCAAATGCCGGGATGGTTCCTTTGAAAGGGCACGGCCGACTTCCGTCTTTGTCCTTCCCTAATCCTATGGGACCGATGACCTCGCTGTTTGGTCTCTTCCCCCAAACCAACCAACCAACCAACTACTCTTGATGAACTGTGGTATTGTATTGAAGCTGCATGGGCAACTTTACCTGTACACGCCATCCAAGCTCTGTTTGACCCAATGCCCATGTGTATCAAGGCGGTGATTACGGCGCGAGGTGGTTGTTCTGGGTACTGATTTCTCAGGATCTATGCACCCAAATTGAGTGAAAATGTAATCACATGTCAGTTCTAGTATAATATATTTTTCCAATGTATACCCGCTTATCATCAGCATTTCTTCTTGATGTAGCAATTTTAATGGCCAGTTGTGTAGCTAACTGTTGCAAACCTGAAAACACCTCTTCCAACCTCCTTGTGTCGTTCTGCAGTTCCCACACATTTAATTCTAAGCTTAATGACCGACAATCTGTGGCTATACCACAGCATATCCTGTTGTCTGGAATACAAACCTCCTTCGTCAAGGTCGTCATCTCACAGCATCCACACTCTGCCTTAGGCAACGAGGCGCAGCACTGCTAAAACTACTATTCTTAAGACTCTCATCTTCTCTGAAAGAGTACCTGAGGACAGGGATTATTACCATCATCCCTCCTGCCAGAAACTCACTGTCTCAAACACCAATACTCACGTGGAACTGCTTCTGGCGCGCCCTTGGACGGGTGTAGATGACAGACATGTGCAGTGATTGACCTCATTGGCAACTGTATTTTCACAATCACTGGTGATGCGACCGGCCGCAGTGGCCGAGCGGTTCTAGGCGCTACAGTCTGGAACCGCGCGACCGCTACGGTCGCAGGTTCGAATCCTGCCTCATGTGCCTGGATGTGTGTGATGTCCTTAGGTTAGTTAGGTTTAAGTAGTCCTAAGTTGTGGGGGACTGATGACCACAGCAGTTACGTCCCATACTGCTCAGAATCATCTGACCATTTTTAAACAGGTGACGCGGTTTCAGTCACATGGTGTGGGCACTGTCACAAACTTCCTCATCTTACTGACTTGACAACATCACCCACTGGCACACTTGCTACTGAAGTAACGTTCCCCCAAACTTCACTGCTTCTTCTTGCTTTTCCAATGGCTTTTTATGCGTTTGCTGAACCATCTTGCAAAACTCTTTCACTGTTTTCGCAAATTCTCGGCTGGAGCTCGGCCCCTGCTTCCTTTCTGCTTAATCATGTAGAATGATAACGACGTCTTTTTACCATACGCCAATTCGAATGGCGTCAACGCTGTGCTAGTGGGTATAATTATAAGCATTCACCGATAAATAAATAAATGAATTTCCGAATCTGATTGGGGGCCGTTTACGCAATAGCTAGGCATCTTCCCAATCGTCTAATGAACTCGTTCGTTTCTTCCACTTGCTTAAGGATGACGTGGAATAGTTCATAACATATTAGCCTTCAGCAACGACCAAATTTCATTCATCAGATGTAACATGAAGTTCGTTCTTGATCACTTATTGTTTCTGGCACTCCAGTCTTCAGTGCCCACCTTTTCACCAACACCTGCGCGACTTTGGTTGCGTGCTAGTCTGACATCAGCACCATCTCGATATAATGAGGAAAATGATCTATGATGCTTAATATAAAACGATTGCGTGCGAGTCTGGCATCAGCACCATCTCCATATAATGAGAAAAATGATTTATGATGCTTAACGCAAAACGATATCCTGCTGGTGTCCGGTTGGACGGTCTTAATAAATCTACTCCAATAAAACTTAAAGTGCTGTTGCTTCTGGCAACCTCTGCAATAGCACCTGTTCCCTAGTCAAATACACGCACCACGCCCACAGTACACAGTTGCTGACATACAGATCAACCCCTCCAATTCCTCGCCCCGCATTCCACATGGCCCAATAAAGCGTGATCATCCACTTACCTCAGCCCTTCTTCCAACCACTTGTGGTCCTGACTTCTTCTCCATACCCTCTAATCCGTCATACAGGCTAAACTGCTGTTGCATGCTATACTGTTTACATTCCTCGTTGCATCTCTGTACTGTTTACCATCCAGCTAAGTCTTCATCTAGTGCTTGCACCACTGCCATTTTCCTGGTTAGTGCGCCCACGTTTCCATGCTTCCTCCCTGGTTTGTTGGTTACTTCTTACCCAAATTCACTGAGCTGTAATGCCCGTCTGCTCAGTCTAATGGAAGAGTGCTTCAAAGCAGCATGGTCCATCACTACCTTAAGCTTCCTTCACTAAAGGTAACACCAAAATAATGTGACACCACACGCCATGCTAAGTATCTCTCTCTCCAAGTTGGATAATTTTTCTCCGCTCCATTCAACCGTCTTGACGTAAAAGCAATAAGATGATGTGGTATTTCCACTTACTGACTCAAAACGCACCCGAGATCATGGTTTGACGTACCACATGACAACATAAATTCCATTCAAAAGTTTTATAAACGCTCTTTTACAGTCTTCAGGCCAAACAACTTGACACACGGATTTTCTAGAATATTTTGTCAGACCCGAAAACGCTTTTAGCTCTTAGCATGTTCCTGGTACTGGAAAACCTTGCACTGCCAAAACCAATCAAGAATCAGTCCTCACACAATCCTTACTATATACATGGCGCAAGTAAATGACTTCTTCTAGTGCAAAGTGACACTTTTCCGTACTTGGAATTAAATGAACTGCCCGTAACCTCTTGAACGTTTCCCTTAGTCACTCTTGCGTATCTCTTGAAAATACTTTTATGTCACCCAGATACATAAGACAATGGTGAGGTTTCAGTCCTTTTAATACTCCATTCAATAAATGGTGAAATGTTACCGGCGCATTTTTCAAACGAAAAGGGATTATACTATACTGCTAATGTACGTATGGCGCTGAAAAAGTAGCCTTTGCTCTATCCTCTGCAGCTACTTCTAATTGATTTTACCACCTCTTCAAATCCATTGCCAAGAAGTACCGGCACTGCCTAAGATAGTCAATCGTTTCTGTGATGCTCAGAACAGAGTAAGCAGCCAGCATATTCTTACTAGTAAAATGGCAGTAGTCGTAACAGAAGGTACTGCCAGCCTACATGGGGCCTGCAGTATGTTTTAGAAGGCGACAGACGACTATGGGTTACAACCCTGACAGCATTAACTTAACTAGCAAACTTCCCACTTGATTACCTGCCACTTGCATCGGCTAAAATGATTTTACCCTTTGACTGTGTTTGTTATTGATAGCCTGCTTCAGAGTTTATCGCATTTATTAGAATCTAAATGAACTTGAATGCTGAAATAATACTAATGAATTGGTGGCTCTATAATTATTTTGGTCAATTGTTGGTGGATGATTAATATGTCAACAAGGGATTGATCTTTTATAAATGTTTTAGCAATAGTGTATTGATTAAAAATAGCACAAAAAATACATGTTAAGCATGATGACAATGAAGAACAGAAATTGATGGCAGCACAAATATACAGCAAACACTTAACACTTCCGTGTATGGCGGCTGGTTGGCAAAGACTGAGGTTTGTCTGACTGAACTATTTACTCTGGCTAGAAATAAGGATGACGCAATCTGGAATTATCTGACACTGAATAGACATTAACGGATTTATTCTACACGGAAGTTATACTACATTGGTGAAGCTGAGAACAAGTGGCGAGATTGTGATTCTATTAGTCCTAACAAGGTGGTGCAGCAATACGATACCCCCTTTCTCGTTACGTGGCACTGTCAGATGACGGCCATGGTTAAAGCGTCTGCAGGACAGCGATGTGCAGCGCCTGTAATTCCCCATCGCAGGCACGAAATATACGAAGTCGCGGCTGGCGATCTGTTAGATGGATCACAATCACTCCCTGGAGCCTTGAAATCTCGGCAGATCACAGCGTGTGACAATCTCGTTCGCTGGTCATGCCATGGTCCAGTTTGACTCATTCATACAGTAGTGCACACAGGGAGATCAAACTTCAAGGTAGAAGACCAGTCATGAATAAGATTGCCTTCAGCACAGCAAGTTGTCCGGGATGACTGAGGTCTAAGTAGTTGGTACAGCTAAGTCCTCACCACTGGCTCCACATTCGAGACCAATGCTAGTTCGAAGTCACGCTCTGGACAAGTGTCCCAAGTGCGACCCACTCACGCCAAAAGTCACTCTCCACAGCAGAGTCTGAAACGGAAGGCCTAGTTTCTCCCCTCCCCACTTGCATGATACCTCGGTAAACACCACAAAAGTAGTCCCGCAAACGCCCCCACAACGGTTTCATACCAATCACAAGACACCACGAGCTCTATGACTACCTTCTAACTTGTCTGCTCTACTCACTGGCCAATCCTAATCAAAGTTAACAATATACTTCTCCTTTCAGGAGAAGTGACCAATCGCTGACTCATTAATTCCCGCACAGATGATGCGCTCTCTACTTTTTTTCTCCACAGCCACCTCAAGCAGTATGTTACTTTGAGTTTCCATATAGCTCTAACTATGAACAACACATTTAGCATGGAAATCAGTATCTGGATGGTTCAAACGTTACCGCCTGTCCTAAAAGGTCCCTGGCTAAACCAAAAGATGTGGTATTGTGTCCCAACACGTATCATTCCAGGGCCACCATTAATGTTGCAGTCCTTCTCAAAAGGCTTTTAAGGCCTGAGGCTTCTGCAGGCCGAAGTACAACGCCGCCTAACGGCTCCCTCGGTAGTGCTCAGTGCACAGCGATCATGGAGCTCGCGAATTTATTTGGCCACCATCCCTGTTCACAAAGTGAATTTACGACACTGTCGTAACGCACCGGCCGGCCGGCCGACCTGGATTTCTCTCATGCTCCCTGCTCTGCTGTGGGAAGAGATGCCTAACATGTAGGTCCAGGTAGGTCATTGTTTCGCCTCTTCGACCAAATGCATTATCTACACACCAATGTGAGAAATTCTTGAGCACAGCCTTCTTTCTCCAGTAATTGTTTCGAGATATTTCTTTCCCTAACAGCTGCATGTGGCTTTCAAGCCCTAAACGTCCTCTTGAGATTTACTGTTAAATGACGAAACTGCCTGCTTGTTCCCAACTCCAGAAAAGTACTAATCGAAGAAGAGCCACCACAAAGATAACACAACAATTGAAAATGTACACTCACCAATCAATGCCTGCTCATGCTAGTAACTTTCTGTCGTGTTACGAACTTGATGACTTGGGTGAAAAATCAGCATAAAATAGTGCCCTTAAATTTAGAGAATAGCGTGAGAGTGACTCGTCCTCTCTCACTATATTTCCTCACTGCTTTGGTATAACCACAATTTTTGCCTTGCTTTCTTCTCTTATACTGTTGGCTATCTGTTGATTGATAGACTCCACCACAATCAGCTGCAAAGACTGTGGTGTTCTATACAGCCTCCGATTAGCTGGTGCTTCGTTCCCCAGTGGAATACTGTGTTGCATCACGTGCATTGCCATCAACGGCCCTAGAGGAAAGGACAAGTCTTGAAATTCTAACAACACTTCTTCTAACTGCACCCTTCCGGTCCCCTTTAAATGCTTCACCTTCTAACAAAATGCTGTCGTAGCATTATGTGTCCTACAGCCCACATCTCAAGTGCAACAACCTTCCTCACGCGGAGTTTAAAATGTTGCCCCTAAAGTTCCCTTTAACTACTTAACCTCCATAGCGCCAAAATCATCCAAATTGTTGGCTATCACCTTGCCTCTGTTCCTTTCTCGCGCGTGTACAATACTATGCCTCACCAAATCTAATATCTCACTGGCTTCCAATCATTAGAGTATACATAACATGCGAATCAGCAAGTCAGGGGCGGTTCTAGGCGCTACAGTCCGGAACCGCGCGATTGCTACCGTCGCAGGTTCGAATCCTGCCTCGGGCATGGATGTGTGTGATGTTCTTAGGTAGGTTTAAGTAGTTCTAAGTTCTAGGGGACTGATGACCTCAGATGTTGAGTCGCATAGTGCTCAGAGCCATTTGAAACATTTTTTGAATAAGTCAGGCTTCACACTCACTCACGGCGACTTCCAGTGCCACTGAACACACCGCCATGTTAATTAGACCTTAATGTCGCTGTTCAGGGTTTATATGAATTGCTTTGCAGAAAAGGTGCTCTTTGTAACAGATCATCATTGACGACAGAGCCTTCTAGCTTGAATGTCTTCCTACTTAGCTCCACTACATGTCGTCAAAAGTTAAGTGTGGCAAGATGATCATGCAGGAAATCTAAGCCTAAACGATGCCTAGCCCTTGCTTAATGAACCTTGCTTCTTCACGCTGCTTGAACTTGGTAATCTTCAGCGACTCGTGTGGTCATATATCACAATCCCCCACCCGACAAAACTTATTTTGTGATGGGTTCCATCGCTCACCACCCACTAAATATCTCAAGGCGGACGACACATGCAGCCCTGTGTCCAACAAATACGTGTACTCTCTACCACCTATTACATCCACTATGTTACATTCTGCCTTTGCTTTCGTTTTCACTACATTTGCTTTTACTGTAAACGGATTTTTGTTGGTCTTGCGGGCCCTCTTAAGTTTGTCAGATGCATATTATCACCCAGTTCAATCCAATACATCTGCTGCTGATCCATACTACCTCCATTACAATACTCACTAAACTTCCAGTAGTTTGTACCATCCCTATTACGCAATAGCTGGCAGCGTAACATCTGCACATTCGCCCACAATTGAAACTTATTATATTTGATGTAACCACATTTCTCTGGTCCCCTACTCCTGAAGAAACATCAAATTCCTCATCCTCCAATACTAGCGGAACTGCTACATGAAGATCCTTCGGCCTGCTAGACGTCTCTGGTACTAAACCCTTCAGGATAGTATGAGACACCTGTTGTTTGTCTTCCTGTAGCAACACCTTGATAATCTCCTCACTGGGTGTTAACTCATACATCTCCACATTAAATTTCGTAATCCTATCTGGAGGCACCCTACGATGCTGACTACAGGCTGAAGGAGAGGCTCTGTAGGCCACAGCTGAGGCGCCAGTGGCACTGCGTGTTGGGCTGCAACTAACTACATTCCGCCAGGGAATGACATCGTGACTCTCTCCCGCAAGTGTTATCGGCAGTGATTGCTTTGAGCAGTTGGTGACCCTCTGTCATCCAGCACGAGCCGGAACTCGCTGCTAGTAATGGTTGACCCAACCTGGACTTGGACTCAGGATTGCTTTTGGCGACGTCCAGTCCAATAGACGTCTGCTGTGACTCTGCCTCAAAATTCAGACTTACGTACACGCCTCCGGAACGCATCTGTTACACCAAAACTTGTCATCTAGTCACGTAGCACATAACAACTGTCTTGTCTTGGCGTGGTGACACTGACCCACTTTGCATGGCGGTTACTGCTGCATGGTGCAGTTTTCTGCTGAGCATGGCTGGCCCATATCGTAGTCCTTTCGCATACGTTCGACCCACATGTCGCCACATTCCAGCTACCAGCCCATGGTTGGTACTGCAATTCTCCGTGGTGGCTTTCTTACCACTTCTTATTACTTTCACTGGGCGCAGGAAAAGGATGTACAACATTCATAGGTGCTCAAAGTGGTGACCACAGATAGTGCTGCTGCACTGGTGCACACGTCACATGAAACAATTCATCATTGCTTCCATTGCTACCCACTGAAGTGGATTCCATGCAAGCATGAGACACTCCTGCACAGCCTCTGGAGTTATTAGAATATCAAAAGAGACAACGTATTTTATTTCATTCCCAAAGACATAATTCAAGAGATACTAAGTCGGGAGATGGAGGAACACACTGTTCCTCACAACCAATCCTCCTGGCAGGATACTTTCAGTTCAGAACGAGAAGTGCACGAAGGCATTGTGTGCTGAACATCCATCGTGTTGGTACCATGTAATCATTATGGTTCTCATCGGCATTTCATTCAGAAAATGAGAAAAAATTCGTGTGAGAAAGTTGGCTTATGTATTGCCCATTAGGTTGGCATTGATAAACTGAGTACTAATACTTGGAGTACAGGTACTCCACACTAGACTTTAAACTCTCCATCAGTATCGGCAGATGTATCACGTTTATAATGCACCATGGCTTTTCGATGGAAAAAATACTGCAAGTTCCTTGTGTATATCTGTCCTTTGTTTGAGAAGGAACTTTCATCGGTAAAAAGAACATTGGAGAAGAAGTTATGGTTTCGAAGACTTGCTGCTGTCCCCACTGACAGAGTGGACACGATTCTGAAATTATTCCCATGCAGTTTTTAGTGTAAGTGTACAAGAGACAGGTGAGCTGGTAACGTGTTCAAATGAGGTGCACACTTTTTTAGGAACCCCATCGCGTGCTCATTTATGGATTCACTGCAACGGAAGCGGGAATAGTTGGTTTGGAGGCTTGATACTGGTTGACTCCCTCTCAATAGTGAAATAATATGGTTTATAAATTTGAGATTAATTAGAATAAAACCTGCCATGCAGAAATCTTTCTAGACAAATGATTACAACATTTAAGGTAGACATGTTTATAACAAGAGGAGGAACCAGATAAAAACTCAACAACCTTCCTTGAATGGTTAGCGTTGATATAATGTGGATGCGTGAGTTAGATATAACACATGCCCACCTTCAGGTACTACGAACGTCAAGTACAGCAGCACATTTTTAACCTGCTAAAGCTGTCATTGCATATGATGCAACAGTGTTTACGCTGCTCTTCCACATGTAAACTTAATTCAACCTTTGATGACTACAGCAACATGCTGGGAGAGGTCAATAAACCACACAGAAAAAAAATAGTTTGGTGTAATCAGGTATATTGTTAGGCTTCTTTTGTCCTCCAGTGAAGTTATTGCCATTCGGTGTAGCATTTATGTGAAGTTCTCAATTGAACTCATCAGAAATCATGGAGCTTGCTAGACTAAATCAAATTCCGATTCATAAAAGAATTCCAGTGTACCGAATTAACTAATCGCATATAATAATACCATCACTTTGTTATTTCACCGTACCGGACTTACACAAGAACCGCCAGGATAGTTCATTAATCTTTCATAAAAGAATTCCAATGTACCGAATTAACTAATCGCATATAATAATACCATCACTTTGTTATTTCGCCGTACCGGACATACACAAGAACCGCCAGGATAGTTCTTTAATCTGCCGGCAATAATACACACGATTTCTGCAAGACACAAACTCCGCTAACCCCACAGTCACGATCAGACAGCCATAATCGAGAACATATACCAACACTGCGCCAGCACATAACTGGATTATTAGCATCGTCCAAGTTACCAAATTTTATTGAGTGTTAACATAGGGCGCAATATAAGCTTTGTTTAGTTAGCCTACGGAGGATAGAAAACCATATGGAAAAACCAAAGACACAACCCGTTTCCACATTTATTACAGTGTAGGGGAACTGCTGGCGCTCAAAACAGCCTACTGTCGTCTCGGAACAGATAAATAATGGCCCCGTATGGTTTTCAATGGATTCTTATAGCATTATTCCTGCAAAAATAGTGGTAAGTTGAGGTAACGATGACATAGATGGATAGCGATCAGGCATCCTCTCTCGAACGTAGATCACAAAGGCTCAACCGCATTGAGATATGGTGAACAGGGGCCCTATCACCTTGTAGTACACCGTCACCATTGGGAAACAAGCATTGCACTATGGTGCGGACCTGATCATCCAGAGTGGGAGCATAATCCTTGGCAGTAACAATGAGGCCAATGGAATACCACAATAGGAATACTACGATATAGCTGACCAAATCATCACCGTATGCCCGTCACGTTTTACTCTGCAGTTCTGTAGTGACTTTTGCAGCTGTTAACCTCTTATTTTTCTTCACAATCGTCTTCAAGGACCACGTGTATCACTCAGCTCACACTCTCACCCGCTTTGTTGTTATAGCGGAAGATGTTTCCCGCTTTCCCTATACGTGATGTATCGCCTCGGATCTTAGACTCAAGTGATTTTGATATCAAGGGAATTCAGGTCATGTGACCTAGCGCGCCATGGAAATGACCTCCCAATCCAGCGGCCAGGGAATACAGCACTAAGTTGGTTGCAAACATCCATACTCAAGTGAGACGGTGCATATCATGTTGTATCCACATCTTCTCCAACAACTCGGTTGGAATTCTTTGCACGAACTTAAAGTACAGTTGAGCATCCAGACAGTCAGGTAGAAGATCGCGCCCAATGAGATTGTTACCTACAAAGACAGCCCAGAGATTCACAGAAAACGTACTTCATGGTTGTGACTCTTCTCCCACACATGGCTATTCCTGCTGTTCCAAATACCAGCACGACCAAATGAGGCCTCGTCAGTATACAGCACGATATGGGGGAAATCTGGTAGGTCAATCCATTGTTGGAGCAACCACTAACACAGTGGTACCCTTGGTGCCAAGTCAGTCACAAGCATTGTCCTACCCTTGTCTCCTTCTAAGTCTGTGGACATTGTCACCAAGACGTACATGAAAATGTTAATGAAATCACTGCGCCACGCGGGGTAGCCGAGAGGTCTCAGGGAGTGTTGTCACGGTTCGCGCGGCTCCCCCGGTCAGAGGTTCGAGTACTCTCTCGGGTATGGGTGTGTGTGTTGTCCTTAGCGTAAGTTAGGTTAAGTTAAATTAATTAGTGTGTAAGCCTAGGGACAGATGACCTCAGCAGTTTGGTCCTATAAAGACTTACCACAAATTTCCAATTTCACTGCTTGCACGACTGTACGTATTCAAACTTCTTTTACATGAAATGAAAAAAAAAACACACACAAAGATTATGTTGTAATTAACGTGAACCGCCATCTGACATAGGTCTGACCTCAGACAAGTCTCGACGCATTCTTCCCTACACGTCCGCAGCTCGTGGTCTCGCGGTCTCGTTCTAGCTCCTTGAGAACGGGGTCCCACGTTTGATTCCCGACGAGGTCAAGGATTTTCATCTACTTCGAGATGACTGGGTGTTTGTTTTGTCCTCATCATTTCATCATCATTCATTAAAGTGTCGAAATTGGACTGAGCAAAGACTGGGAGTTTGTACGGGCTCTGATACCTGGACAGTTGAGTGCTCCACGAACCAAACATTGTTATCTTCCCCACATAATAGTCTCTCACTCCTACTGAGTCTGCAGTACCGAACAAATCACTTTCTCAATAACAATGTAATTTCCTAACAAAACTGCAACGTCTTACATCGATTCTCCTAGAGAAAACTCTTTTGGACTACCCCTGAAGGAATTATAACTTCATTGTTATTGTCATAAATTGCTGTTTTCTAGTGGATTATTTTTCTGTCCTCTGTCGTCCTTACCTTGGACTCATACATCTGCCTGTTGCCAAGGAGTGTCTGCCCTGGGTAACTGCGTCTACCTTTTAGCTGTGCTTTTACTGGCCGTACGCTGGCCCTCAGAATATTTCCCACAAAGGCACTGTGATGCCTGGCATCATGATGTGGCGGCGTAGGGCTCTCTACCACCCATCTGAGCGATAGTTGTCACCTGCTGCCTTTGGACGATACTAAGACTTCTGATTTCAGTGCTTGTGAACTACAATCCTGATCACCATAAGTTTTTCACCCCATAGTCTTAAATAAACGACTGAACCCATACACCTTCTGTTCCAAACGCTTCCTTTTCTATCTCAATTCTTATGCCAACAGAAACAAGTGTATCGGCAGTGAGCAAGGTGAGTTATTGCCCATCTCTCTATCACGTCTCATACTTTGACTGTGCATGTTCTACGATGACTTCGTTGCCTCTGGCACGAAACTTCCTATTTTTAGAAGGGTCAGACCAGGACGAGAAAAGACCCATCTGGAAGACACGGGTTCTAATCAGGATATCGCTCTCTATACAGTTTGGCCGTCACGCATAGCTATACGTATACCTCTACCACTATAAAAAAAGTAACGGTGATGCAGCTTTTAATCAAGAATTGCCTTTACAGTATGTAACATGTCATTTGAAAGTGCTCTAGAACTGCGCCAGCTGACCCGTATTGTAAGTAGAAAAACAATATTGCAATTACTATTCTGATGTTCTCGTAACTTACATTCTTAATAGACTGAAGAGCCAAAGAACTGGCATAGGCATGCGTATCCAGACACAGAGATACGTAAACAGGCAGAATACGGCGCTGGGATCGGCAACGCATATATAAGACAAGTGTCTGGCGCAGTCGTTATATCGGTTACTGCTGTGACAATATCAGGTTATCAAGATTTAAGTTAGTTTGAACGTAGTGTTATAATCGGCGCACGAGCGATGGGACACAGCATCTCCGAGGTGACGATGAAGTGGGGATTTTTCAGTACGACCATTTCAACAGTGCACCGTGAATATGAGGAATCCTGTAAAACATCAAATCTCCGACATCGCTGCGGCCGGAAAAATATCCTGCGAGAACGGGACCAACGACGACTGAAGAGAATAGTTCAACATAGGTGCAACGCTGGCGCAAATGGCTGCTGATTTCAGCGCTGGGGTATCTACAAATCTCAGCGTGCGAATCATTCAACGAACCATCATCGATATGGACTTTCGGAGCCAAAGGCCCACTCGTGTTCCCTTGATGACTGCGCGACACAAAGCTTTACGCCTCGCCTGGGCCCGTCAACACCGACACTGGACTGCTGATGACTGGGAACATATGGCCTGGTCGGCAGAATCTCATTTAAAATTGTATCGAGCTGATGGACGTGTACGGGTGTGGAGACAACCTCATGAATCCATGGACCCTGTATGTCAGCAGGGGACTATTGAAGGTGGTGGAGGCTCTGTAATGGAGTGGGGTGTGTGCAAATGGTGTGCTATGGGACCCCTTATACGACTAGATACGACTCTGACAAGTAACACGTACGTAAGCTGCTGTCTGATCATTTCCATCCATTCATGTCCATTGTGTATTCCGACGGACTTTGGCAATTTCAGTAGGACAATGCGATACGCCACACGTCAAGAATTCCTGCAGAGTGCCTCCAGGAACACTCTTCTGGGTTTAAAAACTTCCGCTGGGCACCCAAGTCTGGGATACGTTGCAAGGTGCTGTTCACAAGAGACCTCCAGCACCTCGTACTCTTATGGATTCATGGACAGCCCTGCAGGATTCATGTTGTGAATTCCCTCCAGCACTACTTCAGACATTAGTCGAGTCCATGCCACATCGTTTTGCGGTACATCCGCGAGCTCGTTGAGGCCCTACAAGGTATTAGGCAGTTTCTTTGGCTCTTCAGTGTAGGTAGGTAGCATTTTTACGTTAGCTGGTGCAAATTCTAATCACATAACCCACCAATTGACAAATGAATACCGAATGATCGGTGAGTATTTTCGACGTGTCTCCACCTATTCACTGCCAATTACAGCAAGTGGACGAGATAGGCTACCCAGAATACTTTCACTGTGTGTTGGTACTTGGCAGTCAAAGACACTTTTTCGGTACAGTTTCAATAACGCCACATTTATGTGAATGGTTCACTGTGACACGTTTTGGAACAGTGTATTACCGAATAAAAAATAACTAGTGATAATTAAAAACGAAGTTCATATCTTCGTAACCTTTCGTATCTTCTTATAAGAATGGCAGTCATTCTGAGTAATGCCCATCTAGTGGCCAAACATCATGTAACAGTTTACAGGACTTCCTAGTCCTAACACACAATGGTTTATCAATAAACAAATTTGTAAACGTTTCTCCAACACCACGAACTTGAGACATAGTAATCATGAATGTCCGATAACCAAGTACATCACGAGGAGTCTAATGCCCATCTAGTGGCTAAACTATATTGCCTGTCAGCCTTTGTTGCCGAACATTTCCTTGAGTGGTCAAGATGAATGAGATGCTTTATTAATTCAAGCGAATTATTCGTATTTTAACAAATAATACCTTATACACTATATGAGTCTCATAAGTTTTGTCTCTTATACTGCATTTTGTACGCTGGTGACCTACATTTGTAACTCAGTGCAAAACCAATAAAACTGAAGACCACCATCGAGAATCTCAATATAGACCTCAGTGCACTATCAAAATGGATTAGAGCTCAACTCATCTAAGACCCATGGGGTGCTGGTTGGTCATTCTAGGCTCATTAGCTCGAAATATTGTGAATCGCTACCATCGTTAACCTTAACTGACAAAAACATCAGCTTCTCTTCTTCAGAAAAGGGTCTAGGAGTAATAATAGATGAAAATCTAAATTTTACTGTGCACGTAATCACAATGTGCAAAAAGGTATCAGCTATGCCCTAAAAACATAAAAAGCTCTTCCCTCTTGACCCGAAAAAGGAACTTGTAGAAATTCTTATACTTCGAGTTATTGGTTACAGTGATGTTATCCTGCAAGGCCTTTCTCAGGAAAGCTCACGGCACCTGGAACTAGTTATTGATGCCTGCGTTCCTTATAACTGTTATGTTGGGTTTGTGCGATACTTTGTTTCGTTGACTCCCAGCTATGGAGTTTCCGCAAATCGCGATTATCGACGAGATTGATCACAGTTGCCTTCATATGCGCAGCTATCCTGGATGTGTGCAGACAAGTGCAGAGATATCCATACCCTTTGTCTTATCTATTGTCTTACCATGTACACTGTCCCTCACATCTCCTCGAGCTTTACGCTCTTGTATGAACAACATGGAAGAAACGTGCCCCACTCCATCGTTCAGCCATTTTCTCGAAGTTTTTCTCCATGGCAGGAACAACGTCCCGGATTATATTTGAAAACTGGATAACATCTCCAGCTTCTCAAGACAGAGCAACAATGAGGATCCACTTTGTTCCTGTATACACGCGCTCTTTTGTGCATCCCTGTTTCCAACTTGGTCCCCCTCACCTTCCAGTATTCCTATCCAATGCAGTCTCCTTAAATTTTGTTTCCCCAGAACCCGCTACATGAGAATACACCTATTTTGTGTACCTATAAATTCCTCTTATATCTGCCACTATCATTGTAATTATTGTCTTTGTGACTAGTGTCACTATTAGTGGCAGCATCTGCAGTAATAGAAGTATTGCCAGTACTAATTTTCCTGGTTCATTGTCAGTATAATTTACTCACTGGTAAATTACGCATTGGTGGTAGGACTGACACGTTTGCTGTAACGTCGCATCCGTAAGGTTAACTGAAGTTCCTTCTGTGTCCACAGACTTGTTTTCATATATAGGTGACATATGATTATTATAGGTGACATATGATTATTTATACATAATCATTGAAGTAATGTAGTTCCTCATTTTTTTATTTTATCTGATGTTCACTTCTCTCTGTCTTCTGGCCCTCCTTCTCGAAATGGAGTCTGAGCTAATCGGACGAAAACCACCGTTCCTCTTAGTTATTATGAGACTGAATTTTTTTTATTTTAAATGCGGTGGAAGATAGTCATCAGAACAGGTAACGTTGCCAAAGATTATTTCGCACAAAGTCACATGTATTGTTGAGAGAGCCACTTTAGCAATCTTCTGTAAGACCAGACATTTTTACGGGGGTTGTCCAGCAAGTACGTTCCGTCAATTAAGGACTGTATTGCGGGTGATCAAACACTTATCATTGGAAACGCTGCAGGAGCGTCTTCATTGCCCCTGCAGTGTGCGGCCGAGAATTGGCATGAAGAACGAACTGCTCGACAGTTGTGTTATGTAGGCTGCATGACGCAGGCCCTCATACTTGGCGGGAGACGCTTTCCCTACACATTTTTACGTTTTCACTGTTCACTCAAAACTGAAAAGAGCGACACTGCACGATCGACGGGCACACTAGAGACACTGCCCGACACATCTGTACAAAGGTTTACAGGATTTTGTCAGTGGTTTCCATTTCGCGACCGATCGGAACTTACTTTCTGGACAACCTTCGTATTTCCGTGTAAAATCAAAGAATATCTGTTTTAGTATTTTTCCAAAACCAGTTTTATTAATATTATTTGCACTTAATCTAATATAATATAAAGTGTACACTGCATTAACATTAAATCATGCCACCTTCATGCACTCCGTATTTTAAAATCATTTTTATTCCACTTTAGAACTTGATGTTGGGATGCTTCTCTTGCTGGTGCAGAATTTATATTTACTGTCGATTTTTGTTATGTGCGTAGTATTCGAATAGAGTGGTGAATGACGTGGCTAACGACTTACAAGTGTGCAGTATGCGAGCTGCTATATGGCCCCGTGTTCAGCGAAGCTGTGTAACGAACTGCGACGGCAGCTACCCAGCCGTAGGCTTGCCGTTTCAAGTGTCAACAAACATGTGCCTGTTCTCCGCTATGAGAAGCAGTATAGAGAGATGAGTTACAGAGGCAGATGCAGCAGACTGGAGGAACGCAAATAGGCCTACTCGTAGACTGACAACACTTATTTGTGCGTCAGAATGCACACACGCTATGAGAAGCAGTATAGAGAGCTGAGTTACAGAGGCAGATGCAGCAGACAGGCGGAACACAAATAGGCCTCCTCGTAGACTGACAACACATTTTTGCGGCAGAATGCACACACTGTGCGTCTGTAAATCAGATGTAGGTTTAGGAGTTACAGAACCGTGCACTAGTGCTTCAGTTCTTGTTAGACTGTAATGCAAGGACGCAATGACTATTCTGCCCCCATCTCGACACTGCACGTAATAATCGAATTTCTACCTGTGACCAACACTGGCAGGATGTAGATGAAAGTATTATTGCTCCAAACAAAGAACAAAAAAATGGCTCTGAGCACTATGGGACTTAACTTCTTAGGTCATCAGTCCGCTAGAACTTAGAATTACTTAAACCTAATTAACCTAAGGACATCACACACACGCACACCCGAGGCAGGATTCGAACCTGCGACCGTAGCGGTCACGCGGTTCCAGACTGTAGCGCCTAGAACCACACGGCCACCCCGGCCGGTAAACAAAAAACAACGTTGTTCTGTGAATAGTGGATAATGACTAGATATCAGTAGGATGCACTGATAAGTATGTTTGTGGTGCATCTGATTATGACGGAAGGAATCAGTGATCACGACACGGAGTACAGCATTACTTCGAGAAGCTTTTTCCAATGATGAGCGACAAAGCACATTCCGTATCGAGCACACACGAAACGTTCATGTCGACAACCGTCGTACCTAAGTGCGAATTACAACTGCAGGGGTCACTGGCGACTGTAGCTGATTCATCGCAATGCAGCAAGTAACTGGTCAATTAAATATTCCATTCTATGGCAGGTGGCGCTCGATGGGAGTGTGGATCGGCCGCGAGGCGTGCCGAGGTAGTCCGTGCACTTGCGATAACGCTGTGTCCCGGATTTCCCAGTAGTTACCGCACCTACCTAGTAAGCAGGAGATACTGAGTTCGGATCCCGGTCCGGTGCACATTATAACTCGTTGCCGCTGATTTCGCTACATGTCCGGCCGCAGCTGACAACAGTGATCCCCTTTCAATGTACAATCAAATATTCTAAGTGAGCGAGTAGTTAACAACTTTTACAACCAACAGCCCAACCCTCATGAAGCGGTGCAGAAACCATTAACCGTCACACATATCATAAATTGCAATCACTATGTATTACTGACCATTTTTCCATTTTTTAAATATCTGTTCACAGTTAGAACATTGATTTCCTCCGTGATAATAATTTTGCACATCTACGATGCCATACATATTAAACAGATCAGAAGACAATTGACAAAAATATCGGCAAAGAGATGAAGGATACGTTAAAATGACAGTGCGGACTCAGGTTTTCTGTATATATGATATCTATGCCGACGACCTCCACCTTTACGTAAGTGGCAGTCCTGAACATACACTCCTGGAAATTGAAATAAGAACACCGTGAATTCATTGTCCCAGGAAGGGGAAACTTTATTGACACATTCCTGGGGTCAGATACATCACATGATCACACTGACAGAACCACAGGCACATAGACACAGGCAACAGAGCATGCACAATGTCGGCACTAGTACAGTGTATATCCACCTTTCGCAGCAATGCAGGCTGCTATTCTCCCATGGAGACGATCGTAGAGATGCTGGATGTAGTCCTGTGGAACGGCTTGCCATGCCATTTCCACGTGGCGCCTCAGTTGGACCAGCGTTCGTGCTGGACGTGCAGACCACGTGAGACGACGCTTCATCCAGTCCCAAACATGCTCAATGGGGGACGGATCCGGAGATCTTGCTGGCCAGGGTAGTTGACGTACACCTTCTAGAGCACGTTGGGTGGCACAGGATACATGCGGACGTGCATTGTCCTGTTGGAACAGCAAGTTCCCTTGCCGGTCTAGGAATGGTAGAACGATGGGTTCGATGACGGTTTGGATGTACCGTGCACTATTCAGCGTCCCCTCGACGATCACCAGTGGTGTACGGCCAGTGTAGGAGATCGCTCCCCACACCATGATGCCGGGTGTTGGCCCGGTGTGCCTCGGTCGTATGCAATCTTGATTGTGGCGCTCACCTGCACGGCGCCAAACACGCATACGACCATCATTGGCACCAAGGCCGAAGCGACTCTCATCGCTGAAGACGACACGTCTCCATTCGTCCCTCCATTCACGCCTGTGGCGACACCACTGGAGGCGGGCTGCACGATGTTGGGGCGTGAGCGGAAGACGGCCTAACGGTGTGCGGGACCGTAGCCCAGCTTCATGGAGACGGTTGCGAATGGTCCTCGCCGATACCCCAGGAGCAACAGTGTCCCTAATTTGCTGGGAAGTGGCGGTGCGGTCCCCTACGGCACTGCGTAGGATCCTACGGTCTTGGCGTGCATCCGTGCGTCGCTGCGGTCCGCTCCCAGGTCGACGGGCACGTGCACCTTCCGCCGACCACTGGCGACAACATCGATGTACTGTGGAGACCTCACGCCCCAAGTGTTGAGCAATTCGGCGGTACGTCCACCCGGCCTCCCGCATGCCCACTATACGCCCTCGCTCAAAGTCCGTCAACTGCACATACGGTTCACGTCCACGCTGTCGCGGCATGCTACCAGTGTTAAAGACTGCGATGGAGCTCCGTATGCCACGGCAAACTGGCTGACACTCACGGCGGCGGTGCACAAATGCTGCGCAGCTAGCGCCATTCGACGGCCAACACCGCGGTTCCTGGTGTGTCCGCTGTGCCGTGCGTGTGATCATTGCTTGTACAGCCCTCTCGCAGTGTCCGGAGCAAGTATGGTGGGTCTGACACACCGGTGTCAATGTGTTCTTTTTTCCGTTTCCAGGAGTGTAATAGCACTGTGATCGACCACATGAGTGAAGGTCTGTCATCAGAGCAAAACCTGGTACTTAACATAAATTTGTTAAAATTCTAAGTAAATTTAGTATTCCACCAGAAAGTAAAGAGTTCATATGTGGTGTCACCGCCAGACACCACACTTGCTAGGTGGTAGCCTTTAAATCGGCCGCGGTCCGTTAGTATACGTCGGACCCGCGTGTCGCCACTATCAGTGATTGCAGACCGAGCGCCGCCACACGGCAGGTCTAGAGAGACTTCTTAGCACTCGCCCCTGTTGTACAGCCGACTTTGCTAGCGATGGTTCACTGACAAATTACGTTCTCATTTGCCGAGACGATAGTTAGCATAGCCTTCAGCTACGTCATTTGCCACGACCTAGCAAGGTGCCATTATCATTTGCTGTTTATCTTGTGATGCGTGTACAGTCAGACCGATGTTCACCAATTATGGATTAAAGTTAAGTATTCCAGAAGCTACGTACTTTTTTTACTAGACTCAACTCCTTTAACTGTACCAGACCTCACGCCAGCCTGCGTGAGCTTAAACGCGTGCCTTTCGGCTATCTCATAGTGGCTTAGCTGTCTTGCCAAGTCACAACATAATAAATCCGCAATCGCTGGCCCCCTGTGGCCGGCCGTTGTGGCCGAGCGGCTCTAGGCGCTTCATTAGAGAAATGCGCGACCGCTACGGTCGCAGGTTCGAGTCCTGCCTCGGGCGTGCGTGTGTGTGATGTCCTTAGGTTAGTTAGGTTTATGTAATTCTAGGGGACTGATGACCTCAAATGTTAAGTCCCATAGTGCTCAGAGCCATTTGCCCCCTGTGCTTCTTGCCGTTATTCGAGTATCATATCAGAATGGTTTGAAGAACTTGGATGTAGTACTGGGTGAGCGTGTCAACAGGGCAGAAAATACTGTTGCCACATCCGTGATGACTTCGGCTTGCCCTTAAAAAGTTTCGGAACACATTTCAACAGAATCTGAAACGTTAAGCTTGTGCAATTACTCGTCCTACCACACCTCCACCACTGTGACATAATTCAGTATGGCAAGAGTAGCGAAAACAATAGATGGTTACAACTCCAGTAAGCTAGTTGCATTAAAAAAAACCGCCCTCATCTTTTGTTCTGCTGCCGACCGTGTCTGGAACAAAGTACCCAACACTCTGTGCACAGCTGAAAGCCCCATCACTTTTATGAGGAAGCTCCAGGATTTTCTTCTGTCACTCTTACACTCTTTCCCCAAAACTTTGGGTATAGGATTGTAGCACTGCCAAAAATTGCTGAAAATATTATCTTTTCCCAGTTACGTTTCTTTCTCTCTAGATTTATCAGTCAGTAACGTCAGTTCCTTTTCTACTATCTTCGTGTGTTCTCAAGCTCCTCGTTCTCCCCCCCCCCCCCCCTCTTCTTCCAGCCTTCTCTCATGGTCATTACTACCAGTGCCGATCGTTTAAGCCATCTTCTAGTGCTTCGTTTTTATTCATGTACTTCCCCTTAACGTTTTTTCGTTGTGTGTTTCTTTCTAAACTGTAGTAATCCCGAAAGTTGTCACTCATTATTGGATGTAGCTTACAACATGCTTATGTAACGAATGTAATTTGCCTGTTTACGTCCAACA
Organism: Schistocerca serialis cubense; assembly: GCF_023864345.2. Lineage (NCBI taxonomy): Eukaryota > Metazoa > Arthropoda > Insecta > Orthoptera > Acrididae > Schistocerca > Schistocerca serialis. The sequence continues at coordinate 155,773,268 of NC_064643.1, forward strand.
GATGGCCTCGTGACCCTAATTTGGCCAAAGTTAGGTAAAGAAATAAGCAGAGTATACAGAGTTTGATTTACACTAGTAGAAACACAGGAGAACGAGAAATTAGAGAAACGAGAAATTTATCCGGTGTAAACGGTAGGTGAGCGAGTGGGAACGGCATTCGTACATGTTCGGTTCTCATTTTCAGGTGTTCTTTCGTTCGTGTCGTCTCCATTTCAGCTCAAGAAGCACAGAGAGCTCCTTTTTTGCGTACGAATTGTTTAAGTTGTTGACATGAGTTACGTGAGCGATGGACTGGTCTGAAGAGTATGTAACGTTGGTGATGGAACAATATAGGGACAGGGTGTCAGGGTTAAACATACAATAATATGAAAGGAAATAAACTGACATGTAATTGGGATATTTATATGCACATTTCTTCTGGAAGCATGGTAACTCAAAATGCTTTCCGTGTTCGTTTCATCCTCTCCGAGTCGGTGGATGTGAGGTCTGGATTGTTGACAGACGGGCTTATAGGCCTATTCTTCTTCGCGGAGCCTACAGTTATTGCAAATACGTACCTAGATATTTTGGAGCTGTACGCTGGGCCACAAAGTTCGTCGTGGCGAGATCATTCATCAAGTTGGTGCTCCATGCCATAGTGCCTATATTGTGAGGAATTTCATGGATCATGAGCTCCCATATCGCTGGACTGGGAAAGTCCATCGATTGCTATTTTCTGTGGGTGTTAATCAAGAAGCAAGTGTATTAGACAGCAGTCCGTGATCTTCCAGATCTGTGCCATCGGATTCGTGTGGCTCCAACAATCTTACGACTGTAATGCTGCAAATAACTTGGGGACAAGTGGAATACAACCAGTAATGTTGCGCATGTCGAGACGTAGTACGTGTTTAAAAACTTTTTGGCTTACCATACTTGACCGTTAGCTACTATCTCAGTTGTTCCTCCAGTTATTATAGTTGATACTACTACATAATTAACGCAGATTCACTGTATTTGCTGGATCCGAGAGATCCACAGTACAAATGTTGAAGGAAAAGAAATGTGATCGGCAGAAAATTGCTGGAGAACGCACAGGCCCTAAAGAGGATGTGAGAAAGACTATCAGTCCATTAGACGCTTCCATCAAGTGACAGAGGGACGAAGAAGCAAAAGTTTTGTATGTGTTTTAACTGAAACTAAGCAGCTATGGCTAATTATCTATTATGTTGATTAAGGAATAAAGAACGGAAGATCCCTCGTGCCTCGTCTCTCCAGTCATCCATCGCCTCCCAGAGTCCCACTGTCCCCACAAAGGAGTATCCCCTTCGCGACTCAGCACCACCCATGGCTGGGGCAACTGTGCCACGCCTACCTTCCACCATGCCCTTAAATTAGGAGTATCCTGCCCACTGACCTGCCCACCATTCCACTACCCACCAAACCTATACATTGTCCATTCCTACTCCACCCTTGCTTCCAACCTATTGCCTCATGACTCATGTCATTGTTATAGACCTAGATGAAAGACCTGTCCCATACATCCTCCCACCACCACCTACTCCACTGAAGTCACAAGCATCACCTATTCCATCAAAGGCAGCACTATCTGTGAAAGCAGTCATTAGATCTACAAGCTGCTACCACTGTGTTGTATCCCGCGTGAGTATGACAACCACTGAGCACTCTGTCTGCTTGAATGGCCACTGACAAACTACGGCCAAGAGTCAGCTGGACAGCTCTGTTAAGCGTGCTGCCGAACACAACGTTCTTCACTTCAATAACTGCTTCACAGCCTGCACCATCTGGATCTTTCCTACCAACATCAGGTTCCCTGAATTGCACCTGTCGGAACCCTCCCTGTGGTAAACCCTGTGTTCCTTTTACCTCCATGGCCTCAACTTCGTTAGTCCCTGTCCTTCAACAGCCCATCACCTTTCCAGTTCCCATTGCAGCACTACACAGCCTTCTGTCACACCAACACAGCCACAGTCTATTTTCCTCTTCCATATATCACTCCTGTTCCTCCCCCCTCCCCTCAACCACACGACTACATTTAGCATCCCCACTCTGTCCCCACCACGTCCCTCAGTGTTCTCACAAGCAGCACTTTACTGTCCCCCACCACTACCCTTGTATCCCTCCCTTGCCTGTCTAACCCTCTTTCTTACCCCCACCAGCCAGATTGGTTCTCCTCCATCGTGCACACTTGGTCGCAGTCTGGTCTCAGTGGCCAAAGACAGCAGTCATGTGCGTCATGTTTATGCATGCATGAATGTGTGTTTATTGTCTACTATAGAAGAAGTCATTGTTGCTGAAAGCTCTCATGTTTTGAAGTCTTCCTGTTATGCCTGTCTGTGACACAACATAATCTGTCTCTGGTGATTGGAAACCTATCTTCTCATTATATTGTCAAATGAAAGACCTGAGTGTGCTTGCTGTTCACACTCATGTTAGCTATAATTATATAGTTGCTGTATCACTATTAAGTTTGAGGTTTTTGATATGATAATCATTTAGATAAAAATTGTTTTCCTCATGATCACACTACCAGCCCTCAAACAATCTGTACCTTATGTGGCAGGTTATATTTAATATTCACGTGTCATTACCCATACTTTATTGACATTACCTTCTTTCCATATTTTATAAAAATATCTTCTACTCGTATCATTGCAGATATTAGGAACTATCTGAGCTATAGCATGAAGAAATCAATTACTACTAACGTAAGTGTTCGTAGTTGCTAATAAACGGCTTCAAGTTATGTTGCTCAACCAAGATATTTTTAAAGAATGCTAAGGGAGGCTGGGGGTGCATTTCAATGTTGACTACACTAGCTCTAGACAGTTCATACTTATGATCAAATTCAGACATCTACTTCCTTATTTTCCTACGCCATTTTGTTGCTTTATACGAAACAGTCCGCCCACCATTGAGAATAAGCCTACCCGAGTATTAAAGTTTCGAATCATTCTAGAAACCAAGTTAAACCCCAGGGGCTGTTACGAGCACTAAAACAACAATAATGTGGCGCCAGCACGTTTGTTACACAATATTCATTCTTGCACGTTCTCCTTTATTCTTCCCTGTGAGAACACTTGTTCGAAGATGTAAGCGATTGGTAACGAACACTGGCAAAATTTTCAGCGAATGCTCGGTCCCTTGTGTTCATCTCCATTCGCCCCGGTGTAAACGAGGCTTTTGATGTGGCAAGGGCAATCAAAAGCTTGTGGTGAGACTGAACGAAGGAACCAAAGAGAAGTCGACAGCGGTGTAGTGTGGTTACTACAGGGTGTTTCAAAAATGACCGGTATATTTGAAACGGCAATAAAAACTAAACGAGCAGCGATAGACATACACCGTTTGTTGCAATATGCTTGGGACAACAGTACATTTTCAGGCAGACAAACTTTCGAAATTACGGTAGTTACAATTTTCAACAACAGATGGCGCTGCGGTCTGGGAAACTCTATAGTACGATATTTTCCACATATCCACCATGCGTAGCAATAATATGGCGTAGTCTCTGAATGAAATTACCCGAAACCTTGACAACGTGTCTGGCGGAATGGCTTCACATGCAGATGAGATGTACTGCTTCAGCTATTCAATTGTTTCTGGATTCTGGCGGTACACCTGGTCTTTCAAGTGTCCCCACAGAAAGAAGTCACAGGGGTTCATGTCTGGCGAATAGGGAGGCCAATCCACGCCACCTCCTGTATGTTTCGGATAGCCCAAAGCAATCACACGATCATCGAAATATTCAATCAGGAAATTAAAGACGTCGGCCGTGCGATGTGGCCGGGCACCATCTTGCATAAACCACGAGGTGTTCGCAGTGTCGTCTAAAGCAGTTTGTACCGCTACAAATTCACGAAGAATGTCCAGATAGCGTGATGCAGTAATCGTTTCGGATCTGAAAAATGGGCCAATGATTCCTTTGGAAGAAATGGGGGCCCAGACCAGTACTTTTTGAGGATGCAGGGACGATGGGACTGCAACATGGGGCTTTTCGGTTCCCCATATGCGCCAGTTCTGTTTATTGACGAAGCCGTCCAGGTATAAATAAGCTTCGTCAGTAAACCAAATGCTGCCCACATGCGTATCACCGTCATCAATCCTGTGCACTATATCGTTAGCGAATGTCTCTCCTGCAGCAATGGTAGCGGCGCTGAGGGGTTGCCGCGTTTGAATTTTGTATGGATAGAGGTGTAAACTCTGGCGCATGAGACGATACGTGGACGTTGGCGTCATTTGGACCGCAGCTGCAACACGGCGAACGGAAACCCGAGGCCGCTGTTGGATCACCTGCTGCACTAGCTGCACGTTGCCCTCTGCGGTTGCCGTACGCGGTCGCCCTACCTTTCCAGCACGTTCATTCGTCACGTTCCCAGTCCGTTGAAATTTTTCAAACAGATCCTTTATTGTATCGCTTTTCGGTCCTTTGGTTACATTAAACCTCCGTTGAAAACTTCGTCTTGTTGCAACAACACTGTGTTCTAGGCGGTGGAATTCCAACACCAGAAGAATCCTCTGTTCTAAGGAATAAACCATGTTGTCTACAGCACATTTGCACGTTGTGAACAGCACACGCTTACAGCAGAAAGACGACGTACAGAATGGCGCACCCACAGACTGCGTTGTCTTCTATATCTTTCACATCACTTGCAGCGCCATCTGTTGTTGAAAATTGTAACTACTGTAATTTCGAAAGTTTGTCTGCCTGAAAATGTACTGTTGTCCCAAGCATATTGCAACAAACGGTGTATTTCTATCGCTGCTCGTTTAGTTTTTATTGCCGTTTCAAATATACCGGTCATTTTTGAAACACCCTGTATGACATGTAGAGTATGCGTGAGTGGTGGGGTCAAGATGGCCAGTGAAAACATAATTGACAGTTAAAAATAGCTTTTATTAACTTGAATACATGATGTAGTAAGGCAAACACACCTCTTGCTGCTGTGATGGCCAGTTCTGGATGATTGGTCAGTGGCTTCCTCTCTTGCTGATGAGCAACCACTCTACATTGCTGATGGAAAGCCCGTTGTAAGCCTGCATCCTTTAGAGAGCACGGCCGTTGATGTGAATGTGGCACTACTTTCCTCAACATTGTGGAGGTCTGACGGCCCATTATTTGGGTCACATCACTGAAACGGTGCCTGAAGATGGCTGTGCTCAGGATGTGACTCGCTGCCCTCAGGCAGGAGTCGAACAGCGGCTGGTGCTCTGACGCCAAGTATCACGAGGAACTCAGTATCGATGGCAGCGAGTGGGAATGACAGGTATGTGGGGCCAAGGCCCGTGAAAGACTCACTGCTGGCAGAAGGCAGAGCCTGGTCCCAAACGTGTGACAGCTGCTTGCAGAGCCTGGTTGTGTCGCTATCTGGTGTATCTCTGGCGTCGTGGTAGTGCTGCTGGTTTCCAGCAACGAGAAGGCAGTCCCTGCTTCGATATTCAGATTTATATATATACTCTGCAATCCGTTTGTTACGCTGAAACCCAGCACCTAGTCGCATCGTCCATGATCTGACACCGCCCCTGTTGTTGTTGTTGTGGTCTTCAGTCCTGAGACTGGTTTGATGCAACTCTCTATGCTACTCTATCCTGTGCAAGCTTTTTCATCTCCCAGTACCTACTGCAACCTACATCCTCCTGAATCTGCTTAGTGTATTCATCTCTTGGTCTCCCTCTACGATTTTTACCCTCCACGCTGCCCTCCAATACTAAATTGGTGATCCCTTGATGCCTCAGAACATGTCCTACCAACCGATCCCTTCTTTTGGTCAAGTTGTGCCACAAACTTCTCTTCTCCCCAATCCTATTCAATACTTCCTCATTAGTTATGTGATGTACCCATCTAATCTTCAGCATTCTTCTGTAGCACCACATTTCGAAAGCTTGTATTCTCTTCTTGTCCAAACTATTTATCGTCCATGTTTCACTTCCATACATGGCTACATTCCATACGAATACTTTCAGAAATGACTTCCTGACACTTAAATCAATACTGGATGTTAACAAATTTCTCTTCTTCAGAAACGCTTTCCTTGCCATTGCCAGCCTACATTTTATATCCTCTCTACTTCGACCATCATCAGTTATTTTGCTCCCCAAATAGCAAAACTCCTTTACTACTTTAAGTGCCTCATTTCCTAATCTAATTCCCTAAGCATCACCCGACTTAATTAGACTACATTCCATTATCCTTGTTTTGCTTTTGTTGATGTTCATCTTATATCCTCCTTTCAAAACACTGTCCATTCCATTCAACTGCTCTTCCAAGTCCTTTGCTGTCTCTGACAGAATTACAATGTCATCGGCGAACCTCAAAGTTTTTATTTCTTCTTCATGAATTTTAATACCTACTTCGAATTTTTCTTTTGTTTCCTTTACTGCTTGCTCAATATACAGATTGAACAACATCGGGGAGAGGCTACAACCCTGTCTTACTACCTTCCCAACCACTACTTCCCTTTCATGTCCCTCGACTCTTATAACTGCCATCTGGTTTCTGTACAAATTGTAAATAGCCTTTCGCTCCCTGTATTTTACCCCTGCCACCATTAGAATTTGAAAGAGAGTATTCCAGTCAACATTGTCAAAAGCTTTCTCTAAGTCTACAAATGCTAGAAACGTAGATTTGCCTTTCCTTAATCTTTCTTCTAAGATAAGTCGTAAGGTCTGTATTGCCTCACGTGTTCCAGTGTTTCTACGGAATCCAAACTGATCTTCCCCGAGGTTGGCTTCTACTAGTTTTTCCATTCGTCTGTAAAGAATTCGTGTTAGTATTTTGCAGCTGTGACTTATTAAACTGATAGTTCGGTAATTTTCACATCTGTCAACACCTGCTTTCTTTGGGATTGGAATTATTATATTCTCCTTGAAGTCTGAGGGTATTTCGCCTGTTTCATACATCTTGCTCACCAGATGGTAGAGTTTAGTCAGGACCGGCCCTCCCAAGGCCGTCAGTAGTTCCAATGGAATGTTGTCTACTCCGGGGGCCTTGTTTCGACTCAGGTCTTTCAGTGCTCTGTCAAACTCTTCACGCAGTATCAAATCTCCCATTTCATCTTCATCTGCATCCTCTTCCATTTCCATAGTATTGTCCTCAAGTACACCGCCCCTGATGTGGTGATATCACCCTACTGGCTACCTGGCTTCTACTATGTGGTACAGTTTACTGTTGCACTGAGGTATCCTGGGTTTGCAATCCACTTGTGTGTCTGTTGTTGCGATCAACTTGTTGTCTCTCTAGTGGGTACAGGTGGCTCCCACACTTCTTCCTTACTTTTGCTAAAGACACAATTTTTACTCAAAGACTAGGTAGCAGCACTTCGGATGCGACTGCTGAGACACTTACCATCCTGCTCCATCATCATAGTGCTGGCCCTCAACTTTTAGACATCGAAGGAAAGGGTCTCACATGCATGTAGCGCGTTTCTGAGCAATATTTTCCATGCCTGCATGCTGTCCACACCTACTGCCAGTTAGACTGCACTTTGTAATAGATGATGTCCAAAGAGTATACACATGGCAGCATGAACATCTTACATTTTGTATCAAAATTTACACTTGAGATTTTCTTGTGGAGTGCAACGACTTGAGTTTAATGAACCCTTAGTTCTCTCTTTGTAAACAGTAGGAACATCTGATATTTACCGAAGTATTAAAACACTTGATGTATTTTATGATGCAATGAAATAAACCAATTTTTGTTAAGTCTGATATTTCTTTAATTAATGATGTCTACTGAGCTGTTCTTCAGTTTGATTGGCTGTTTCACTGACCCTTTGATTTAATTTATAAAATAGGTTACAGAAAATAAAATCTACAATTATGGTATTTTCTGTGTAGAAAGAACTATTGCCAGTGTTGAGTGGAATATAGTCTTATAAATTACAGAGTTACCATTGATAAAACACACATAGCGGAAGGTTACTTCTACAGAAATCAGATTGTAGTTATCAGAATCGAAAGACAACGTAGGGATGTTATGGCGTAGATGGGGTTGAGAATGGATTGTAGCTATCCCCAATGTTACTTGACCATCCATAGAACATGCAGTAAAGACAGGGAAGGTATTACACCACACATTAAATGAAACAGTTTCTCACAGTCACATGACTTTACTGAACGGTACATGATCTCATGATGACATCTTATCAAATGGAGTGTGGGCTTGCGATATCATAGATAGTATTCTTATTTGAAAATGGGACGCCATGAACCTGATTATGTGTTATCCCACTCGAAAGAAACCTTGTCTTACTGGCATCAACAAGTCTCAGCTTGCCGACGAGTCGCCTTTACTAGTTGGAACAAGTCTCAACTCGCTTATTCAACAACATGTGGGGCATTAAGTTACAATTTTGTGTAACAGGTGATTATCTGTTACAATTTTGTGTAACAGTGTTGATGTATAAATCTATTTGTTACAATCACACTGTAACATGATGATATATGAGGTAATTTGTTACAGTTGGGATACCATGTAATATCTGCTATCTCATACCCACTGTCAGTTTATGGTCCACTGATTTTCACCTTCTGGTGTTACAATACTGCTTTAAAATCCAGTAGCTGACATCCACTGTAAGGTTAGCACATATACACACTGTCATTTTCTGCTATTACTATACTATCTGAGCTCCAGTTATTATGGTACATATGCAATCAAAATTTATTCACGGTAATGACAGTCACCATATCAACCAACCATCACTGCCCAACCCCATAGTATCTGGAGGTAATGGTAACCACCCTGTCAACTGACCATCATTGCCAAGTTGCGTCCAGGTGATGGCAGTCACCTCATCAACTGACCACAACTCACTTGATTATGGGGAGGGTAATGGTAGTCACCATATGCCAACTCATCATCATAGCCCCACCGACAGTATCTGTGTTAAAGGCAGTCGCTATATCAACTGTCCACGATTTCCCCATTAGTATCCATCACGATGCTTTCTAATTTGTGAAGTATTTTGTATAATAATGGAGATATATCAAGCAATCTGTTATAACTTTGCTGCCACAGGGTTGGGCAGTTTGTTATAATTTTGCTGTTAACACGATTATTCACTGGGAGTTTATCACAATTTTGCTAAAACATGATAATGTACTGAGCAACCTATGAAAGTTTTGCTGTAACATGATTATGTATAGTGTACAATGCTGCAACTTGATGTAAGATTTCGAAGTAATGGGCAATTTATTACAGTTCTACAATTATATGGGGAAATTTGTTACAAATATGTCACCACGGAGGATGCAAGAAAGTCAGAAGGAGTGTGACAGTCCAACAGAAGAAATTCAGGCATTCTAAGAAAGGCTGCCTAGGCCTCAGGGCAGTTACCACACATTCAAGTCGGCGATAGTGCCTCCTGAGCTGTAACTCTCCTGACAGAGACGGAAGCCAGAAGCCACTCTTATCATGGTGTACACATTACCTCACAACCAAGCCTCATGCCTCAGCTCTGTTATTACTGAGATGAAGGAAAATGATCCCATTCTAAAACAGTGCTGTGCTGTCTAATTTAGCTAAGAAATATCAGCTACTACCTGTGGACAGCTATGAGAGGAAGTCTACGCTGGCCATTGTTCAGAAACTGAACATATAGTTTCCAGTGCAAGGTAATGCCTTCACTAAGCTATGGACTCGCCTGCTACGCCTAACTCCAGATGCTGCTGGGAGCCAAACTAGAGCCTTGCAGCCAGGTGCCACCTGCTGGCTGGCTGTCAGCAATTGCACATCTGGTGCTTTGGAGAATATTGTTTACAACATAGTCTGCTTCATGAATCATAACCTGCTGCTGCCCATTTCATTAGTTTGAGCATTCTATACTGACACCTGTTTGCCTAATGCATGCATAGCCTAACACTGTCAACCCCTTTTGCTGCCACCTACGCTAGGGATCATAGCTCGCCTCTGCATACTGTTATCCGTCCCATACTGACACTGTCCTCATCGTCCTCTAATCCATACACGTTCTTCATCAAAAGTGACCTGTTAATGACAGCATAACTAAATGTAATCTACCTCTTTCTTCGGAACCACGAACCGTAAAACTTTTTCAGTACCTTTTGACTTACGAAATTATGAAGATTACGTATTCTGTGTTCATTTACTTTTAAAATTCTTTCCTTGCCGTGGATATTTTGAACACCTGGCAGACGTGACTGTATGTTTTGCTTGTGACACAACCTAAAATTTTTCCTTTGTCCTTCCTTGCAGTGGGTTTTATCTCGTAATGAGCGTGAGGAAAAGAGTCATAAAATCTTAATACAAGACGATATGAAAGCAAACTTGTACATTACTTGCTTTTATCGCTGAAAAATGAGTAAGCATTGGAAGGTATGCTTCAAGTCACCTCATCCACACAGTTCAACACGGTCATGCAAGTTCGTGAATATTGCTGCCAGAGTATTTCGCGTGACGCCCTGGATTTCGCGGCAGATGTTCTCACGGAACTCGTCCATGGTGCGTGGTATGTTCTTGTTCACGTTACCTTTAAGGTGACCCCATAGAAGAACGTCTAGGTTTGTCAAGTCAAGTGACCTTGGGAACCATAAACGAACACCGAAACGTTCTAAAAAAGTCGGTGACATGTCTTAACGGACCCACGTCTCCAACACTGAATCACATGAAACATATGCTCTTCCACAGAATACTGAAGCATGCCAGAGGGAGGACTCGAACCTCCGACGGGACCAGCCGCACAGTCCATGACTGCAGCGCCTCAGAAGGCTCGGCTAATCCTGCGCGTCGACAATTTTAAAAGCTACACTTGAATACTCCAACATACATCCACTTCAACCTTTTTACCTTATTCAAGCCTTAGTTGTCCTATCCAACCTTTACCATCCACACAACTCTCCGCTACCAATTTGTCCTATTAACTTGCACCCAGTATCAGTGAAGTTGTTAACATTTCTTTACCTATTTCAATTAGGCTTTCGTTGCTATTGCCATCTGCTTTTTATATTGGCTTTGTTTTGCCATCCTCAGCAATCTCGCTGAACGGATTGGAAATCTCGTCCGTTACATTTTGTCTCTCATTTCCCACCGTAACTGCCTCAGCATGACGTTACTTAAAATATACAATCGGTAAGTACAATCGGCTTCTTCACTTCTTTCGTTAATGTTCACCTCACAGTCTATTGTAATGGAACTATCCACTCCGCTCAAAGGTATTCCCGTCAGTAAACCTTAAAGGTATTTGTTCTCCTTGAACTTTAATGGCTTTTCTTACTTCCTCTTAATTCCCTTTACTGCTTGCTCAATGTGCAGACGGAATAACAGGAGTGATAGGCTTTAGTCCTGCATTACTCTTTCCGATAATGCTTCCCTTTCAGTTCCGTTGTGTCTTACAACTGTTGTTTGGTTTCTGTAGATGCTGTAGGTAACCTGTCGTTCCATACGTTTTGGCCGCACAGAAATTCAAGGGTAGAATCTAGTCAACATAGCGAAAAATTATATATATATATATATATATATATATATATATATATATATATATATATATATATATATTATTTTTCATCCCGTAGTTTGTCCTCCAAGATCAGTCGTAGGCTCAACATTGTCTCGGGTGTTTCTACATCTCTCTTGAAGCAAAATTAATCTTACCGGTGTTGTTAGTGAACTATGGTCCACCTACAAAGGGAAACGTCTAGAAAATTGATCGATTGAAGCTGATTACAATGCCATCATAGAGATAAGAAGTGGGTCAACGGTCCGGAAACCAAGCATAGTTTAAACAAAATTTCGGTTGACGTAAGGAAACACAGTTTGAGCCATTACAACTACTTCCTTGAATTGTTTGTATATGGCGCTCTACCTGGAAGGTGATCGTACAGAGATTTATAGCGAGAACAAAATGAAACATACTGCAGATCCCTGCTCCCTGCCTGCACACTCGGGGAAATGGTGAATCCCTATGTAGTGCCGGCAATTGAAACGTCTATGCGTATATACCGTGCCTTCTCTGGACATTTGTCTATAATTGAGAGCTGACAGTTATTCCATTATTTACAATAATGCAATTGTACATTTGCTGAAATTACACACGTTGTGTATTAGAACCAGCTTCAAAATGTTTGGTGCATGTTCATATAGCCCTGATATATTCAACGATTTTTTTGTGGATGAGTACATTTGGCTGAAAAATCTCCTATATCCTGCAAGGGAATGCCACTAGAGGACATCACAAATAGAGCCATACTTATAGTAAAAGATTTACAGAAAGCGATACCCAATAAGCATTATGGTTGGCATGTGTGTAGCGTTTGAACGTTCATGTTGCTCTGTTCTTTCTACGTTATTCAGAGAAAGAACATACAATAGTATCTACGTTAATGTTCATGCATTACTGCAAAAACCGGACAGTGAGGCGGCTGATATCTATCTATAAGAATAAATATCGATGAATACCAACGATACTGGATTTTGTAGATCAACATTTGGAGATGTCTGAATGAAATCGGTACTGCTGCTATTAGGAAATGATTGTCGGTGAAAGGGATCACGCGCACAACACTGTAGCCTAATTTTGTCTTCAGGAGGCTCGCGATTCAAATTATAATGGCGTAGTAATGTAGGTGTAATCAAAATGAGCAAATAAACTTGACGTAGGGGCTCAGGAGTCTGTATACAATGCCCGGAAAGGCGATCCAAACATTGCAATTTATTGACAAGTTGCTTCTAAAGAGACTGCCAACGTTGCTCGCCTCCGTTCTCTTGTTGGAATATATTTCGCTCCTAGTACTGCATCTTAATCACATAAATCTTTAATCATATATTCATCTTAGTGTGCTCCTTGGGTTTTCGTTAACTGTGTGCAGCTGGACATTTTTATTACAATACTTTATTGCACACTATAAACTATAATATGCCCTACACATGGCTTATCATTATTCTTATCACAGGCGTCTAGGGTTTGAGGACGGCATTAGTGGCTTAACGCTGTGACGTGGCGGTGGAATAGGTGCCCATGGTCTATGCTCATTGTGCTCCTTGTCCACGATTGTGCAAATGAAAGTATGTAAAGGAAACATGAACAAGTAATATCATTTCCAGTCGCATAGAGAAATTTATTAGATTAATGGAGGTGAAAATCGCAACGTGATCGGACTAATGGCTTGTGAGACATATACGTTTTAATTCGACTGGTCCATCTTAATTCACGAATGCACAAAGTGAGCGGGCTTGGCCTCTACCACTGCGTGGCGCGGTGTTGACCGAGAAACGCAAGTCATCGGTGTGCTGGTGCAGAAAACGCTTCTGTATGCTTCGAAGGACAATGGATACGTAATGCCTCCTAAAAGAAAATTATAGAGTAGTTAGCAGCCTTGGACACCATTTCTTTCCGAATGGCTGGACGAATCCAGAGTGACATATAAAGTCAGAGACGAAGTCGTGCGTGATAATGTTATGGATTGTAATAGTATGGGGAGACGTAAAATCCTGGCAGATATCATTCTGCGAAAATATCTCTTTGTGTATCGACGGAAGGTAAAATTCACTCTTATTAAAGGTGGCAGCGTGACGTCATTTTCGTGCTGGTGAGGCGGGTGGACATATCATTAGCAGGCTCGACAGTTACGTCAAAACGAGCTTTCTTTCATAGCGTATTACATAAACAGTACTGACGGAAGTAAAGTCATGTAGGAAATGAATTTGTTTGGTGACTCTAATGTTTTTGTCTTGGTGACATACTCAGAGACTTAGACGGTGTCATACAGAGGGCTAAGCTTTGATAATAATAATGAGCGTATGGCATTGGTGGCCGGGAGACCCCCCGCGGGGCGGTTCGGCCGCCGCTCCACAAGTTCTTCAACGCCACTACGGCGACTTGTGAATGAATGAAGATGAAATGATGATGAAAGACACACAACACCCAGTCATCTCGAGGCAGAGAAAATCCCTGACACCGCCGGGAATCGAACCCGGGATCCCGCGCGCTGGAGAACGCTATCGCAAAACTACGAGCCGCGGACGGCAAAGCTTTTACCAGTCGCGACTCCATTGCTACAATGAGAGTAAGAAAGTTTGTTGCCTTTACTGTCCCATCGTGTACCCTTTCAGTGTTGTGTGATTAGCGTCACTTTGGTTGCGACAGGAACGGAGTTTAGTCATTTTGTGTTCGTTGCGAAAGTGACAGAATTTGCAAAACTATCGTCGCGGTGTGTCCCATCAAAATAAGTGAGGCAGATAGACTTTCAAATGCGGCTGAATGGCAGACAATTATTATTGTGTCGTCTGGTGCAATTGTCTTGCTTATCCATAGTTTCGGGCCAAGAAGCAAAAGTTCGCGACTGCACTGTGAGTTGTGATCAAATCAGTTGGTATTTTACGCCAATGCCTTAACGAATATAGACAAACTAAATCAAGATGATGAAGATTTTACCTATTCCGCCTATGGTTTACAATGCGGTAGTCATGGGATACCTTCTAATATCCTCCTTATTGCCAGGCATAGTGCACAGACTCAACGTGGCATGAACTCAATACGTCGCTGGAAGTCCCCATCAGACAAATAGAGCCATGCTTCCTCTATAGCTGTACATAATTGCGAATGTCTTACCGGTGCAGGCTGCTGTGCGCAAATTGACTTCTTCACTACGACCCACAAATGTTCGATAGGATACATGTCGGGAAACGTGGGTGGGCAATCATTCGCTCGAACACTCCAGAATGTCGTTCAAACCAAGCGTGATCAATTGTGGCCCAGTTACTGGGTGTATTGTCACCCATAAATGCAAGTAGCCGACCGTAATCACTTCCACTTAATGGTCGCGTAAGATGGACTACAGATAAACACAGCCCGTACCGTTATGGGGCCACCACCAACTTGGACAGTGCCTTTTTGACAACCTATGTCCATGACTTTGTGGGGTCTGCGCAACATTTGAACCCCACCATCACAGCTTATCAACTGAGATCGGGATTCTTCTGAACAATCGATATTGTGACAAACCCAGCAGAAGCGACGCAGGCGATGCCACGCTGTTAGCAAAGGCATTCGCGTCGGTTGTCTGCTACCGTAGCCGAATAACGCAAAATTTTGCCGCAGTATCCAAACGGATACGTTCGTCGTAAGTCTTACATTGATTTCTGTGGTTATTTTACCGAGTATTGCTCGCTGCTACCAAGTAACAGAAAGGTAGATCCGCCATGCACTTGATGCACGCAGTCCTTTAGCCCACAAACTCCTGATTGAGCATCTAACGTGTTATACGTTGCAAGCTGGACTTTGTGCCGTTGGTACTTCCTCTCGTAACACAGCGATTTCCTTTAATTTGTTAGAGATGGAAAAGGTAACACGACAAATGAAGTTAAAATTCGAGAGGAAGACCGACTAGATTAGAATAATTTATAAATACACTCCTGGAAATGGAAAAAAGAACACATTGACACCGGTGTGTCAGACCCACCATACTTGCTCCGGACACTGCGAGAGGGCTGTACAAGCAATGATCACACGCACGGCACAGCGGACACACCAGGAACCGCGGTGTTGGCCGTCCAATGGCGCTAGCTGCGCAGCATTTGTGCACCGCCGCCGTCAGTGTCAGCCAGTTTGCCGTTGCATACGGAGCTCCATCGCAGTCTTTAACACTGGTAGCATGCCGCGACAGCGTGGACGTGAACCGTATGTGCAGTTGACGGACTTTGAGCGTGGGCGTATGGTGGGCATGCGGGAGGCCGGGTGGACGTACCGCCGAATTGCTCAACACGTGGGGCGTGAGGTCTCCACAGTACATCGATGTTGTCGCCAGTGGTCGGCGGAAGGTGCACGTGCCCGTCGACCTGGGACCGGACCGCAGCGACGCACGGATGCACGCCAAGACCGTAGGATCCTACGCAGTGCCGTAGGGGACCGCACCGCCACTTCCCAGCAAATTAGGGACACTGTTGCTCCTGGGGTATCAGCGAGGACCATTCGCAACCGTCTCCATGAAGCTGGGCTACGGTCCCTCACACCGTTAGGCCGTCTTCCGCTCACGCCCCATCATCGTGCAGCCCGCCTCCAGTGGTGTCGCGACAGGCGTGAATGGAGGGACGAGTGGAGACGTGTCTTCATCAGCGATGAGAGTCGCTTCTGCCTTGGTGCCAATGATGGTCGTATGCGTGTTTGGCGCCGTGCAGGTGAGCGCCACAATCAGGACTGCATACGACCGAGGCACACAGGGCCAACACCCGGCATCATGGTGTGGGGAGCGATCTCCTACACTGGCCGTACACCACTGGTGATCGTCGAGGGTACACTGAATAGTGCACGGTACATCCAAACCGTCATCGAACCCATCGTTCTACCATTCCTAGACCGGCAAGGGAACTTGCTGTTCCAACAGGACAATGCACGTCCGCAGGTATCCCGTGCCACCCAACGTGCTCTAGAAGGTGTAAGTCAACTACCCTGGCCAGCAAGATCTCCGGATCTGTCCCCCATTGAGCATATTTGGGACTGGATGAAGCATCGTCTCACGCGGTCTGCACGTCCAGCACGAATGCTGGTCCAACTGAGGCGCCAGGTGGAAATGGCATGGCAAGCCGTTCCACAGGACTACATCCAGCATCTCTACGATCGTCTCCATGGGAGAATAGCAGCCTGCATTGCTGCGAAAGGTGGATATACACTGTACTAGTGCCGACATTGTGCATGCTCTGTTGCCTGTGTCTATGTGCCTGTGGTTCTGTCAGTGTGATCATGTGATGTATCTGACCCCAGGAATGTGTCAATAAAGTTTCTCCTTCCTGGGACAATGAATTCACGGTGTTCTTATTTCAATTTCCAGGAGTGTATCTCACGTTCAGAAATGTGCAGTTTTGATATAAAATATGTCTGATGATCGGATCACTCTCAAATCTTACGCTTCACGGAACGAACACAAACTGAAAAAAGGGTATCGTCATCAGTCCCTATTGGAATTATGACATCACCCAACGGTTTTGTACGACTACGACAACAGCAGTGAGGAGGGTCGCCTGTGCTGCAAGGACGCACCACATTTTCGGCTTTGGAGTACGAATACTCGAAAGACTTCCCGTGTCCTGGGCTCTGCTGCTGCTGTGTGTGTGTACCGTAAAACAGGAGTTTTGAAACTGAGCCGATCTTCGAACTCAATTTACATCCAGGTTGATATGTCCTGGACATGGATTTCTTATCAGATCTGTATCACCTATCCTCCCTATCAACCTCTAGAAGCCTGCAGTAGGTACTGTGAAATACCCTGCATATACGTTCACTGCGTGTCACATCAGTAGAACAGTTCCTGGACACAGTAATACACATACACGATGTATACTGGGAAATTAATAGTTGAAACTCAGAAGCGACATCACCTTCGTCAATAAGATCATCATAGTAGACACTGCATATCATTCCACTTCTTGAATGACCGCTAGTATTTGTCTCACAGGAAAGTGGTGAAATAGTTTCACTGTGACCAAGGTAACTAGAAGGTTAGAGTTTAAGGTTCTGTCGATGTCATCAGCATTAGAGGCAGAGTACTAGCTCAGATGTACAAGAATGGGGTATGGCCTATTAAAAGATTCCATCTACAAAGTGCACATAAATTTCAGTAATTCTCAGTAAAATTAATGGTTGTATTTCAAAAATTATCTTAGAAATCCAATATAATATTCTATAATCTGAGCCTAAATAACTTACATTTCGTTACTTCGTTTTAATAAAAATGCTTCAGTTCCATCCTGTGACATCATTTTGAGAACTGGTATCTTTTAGCTGCTTTACATTGGTGGGTGCTCAAACAGATGAAGAATGCTGCATTTACATGATTCAGTGAGCTAGGATTGTCATCACTGTTAGTTGTGACTCAGCCACATCGACCTTTGCTGGTTTTTTCTTAGTGACAAGCCTGTGTCTACTTATGATACACAGCGCATTAAGTCAATCTCCTTTACGGAGCCGTAGCGTCTTTTCTACATAAGATTGTCGATGATATTGGCATACTTACTAATCACTGTATGAAAAACAGGTGAAAATACCGTCAACCCTAAAGCTAGTTAGGTATCAGCGGGTTTTGCTACAAAGGTTTCATTATTTGTGTAGTGTTGGCAGAAGAGCCAACACTGTGTTTCTAGAGGAGGCCGAAATGCACGCGTTTAATTACACGCTGACTGGGGTTAGGTCTGGAACAGGTCAGAGAAATAAGACTAACAAAACAGGAGGTAACTGGTAGAATACTTAACTTTAATCCACAATTGTAGAACATCTCTCGTTACGGTACATGCTTCATAATATTAATTATCAATTGAATACGGCGCCTTGCTAGGTCGTAGCAAATGTAGCTGAATGCTATGCTAACTATCGTCTCGGCAAATGAGAGCGTATCGGTCAGTGTAGCTTCGCTAGCAAAGTCGGCTGTACAACTGGGGCGAGTGCCAGGACGTCTCTCTAGACCTGCCGTGTGGTGGCGCTCGGTCTGCAATTACTGACAGTGGCGACACGCGGGTCCGGCATATACTAATGGACCGCGGCCGATTTAAAGGCTACCACCTAGCAAGTGTGGTGTCTGGCGTTGACACCACAATTTGCTCTCATCTGAAACGCACGTGAGTGTAAGTCTATATCTTACGAACTAAAGCAAAGCCTGACTTCTTTCACGAGCGATGTATCTTGTCGCAGCTGAAACTCAGCCTCCTTAGCAGAAGGAAACCTTAGATCCAAATGTGGTGCGAACGCTGAATGAACAGATAGCAATCCGACACTTATTCCTCAAGCAAACTGAAGAGAAAGACATATGTTATGACAGGTTCAGGATAATGCGAATGCTATGAAAGATGAAATAGATACCGTGCGCACAAGTTCCTCTATGAAATTTTTACTTTTACTTGCTATTCCACTCAACCCGAAGAAGCAATAAAATAATATTCACGTTATCTCAGAAATGGCATTAAGTGATCATTTGGCAGGGCTTAATGGCTACGATAACAGGGGTACCATGTGTTTACAACAGGGAGAAACAGAATAAAAGGGAGACTTAATGAGTTATTGATTAATGCCATTACAGTCTTCAAAGGCTGTTCAACTCAGGTTTCTGCTTCGTTCGCTTACATGACAGCATCACGTTACCCTTCCATTAATTGCTTCTTTTGTGTCGCTATACTACAGCGGCCTACATTCCCTATCGGCTGTTTTACCCATTAATATGTAACGCCCTGTGTTCGCGACTGACACGATTTTCTCTGGAACCTTTTGCAGGTTTTCAGGGCGCAGTTTTATATATTATCGATCCCTGTGTTGCATAGAATATTCAGGCCGGAGTACCACAGGATCAGTCATTTTCACTGCCTTTCGTCCTCATGAAATTTAGCCAATAAACCTACAGTACAATTTCGTGCTTTCCTATTCATATAAATCTTTTATTAAATATAGAATCTACTATCTCGGTAGCATAAATTTCTCATAACTGATAAAGAGTCAAGGCCATTCTAAAGTGCCTAATTTGTTGCTGCTCATTCCAAATATGTGGTCATCTTTCAACAGAGGTACATTTGAATTATAGATTTCTGTTGCTTAACAGCATGCTAATTTTTATATTTAATGCATAAGAAACCAGGGAGCAAATCTACCTAAGAAATGAATTATTTCACAAGCTCAAAGCAATAATAATGATAAAACAAAGAATATTTGAGTAGAATAACATGAATAAAATTCTAAGACGGCATAATGCGATAACTTACGTGAAAATGTAACTAATGTTGATCAAAATTAGCATTAACAGTTTCACATTTTCTTTACCTAGTAAAATTTGTTTTTCCACTACACACGAAACCAAAACTCATAAGCATATCTGCTTATAAAATTCACACTGAGAATAAAGACAATAAAATTGCTCGAATGAACCGTAGTTCTGGTAAAATCCAACCATGTGGAAAATCTGTTTCAGTTCACGACAAATATGGGATTGTACAATGCAATATTGGCTCAGAGATCTATCTTAGCCTGCAGACTGAACAGAGATAACTAACATTTATAGCATTTAATGACAATCAAAAAGCTTTGAAAAATGTTAACTGGAATACTCTCAAATTCCAAGTACATGAAATGGAAGCAGTAGGTGAGGAGGAAGCGATACATTCGATGCAGACTGTCTCGCGTGCCATTCAGTAAGCAGTAAATATAACTCAGAGGGACTTAGGAAATTACATTTAAGGTCATGGAGATGAAATGTATCCGGATGGCATTTGGGAGCTCAGTTGAAACAAATGTGTAGAGTTTTGAGAAAAGCTTGTAAGATAAACACGAATAAACGTAGATCAAGACTAATACCGAGAATTAAGTCAGACAATGCTGGCGAATTAAATTTGGAAATAAGATGCCGAACTTACAAGACGAGATTCACTGGTTGTGGTGCAAAATAACAGAGTTAGAGAAGGTGTATAATTTAGATAGCTAATAGCAAGGAATGCTACTCTGATGGAGGGGAGTACGTTAACATCGACTACAAATTTAATTCTTGGGATGCTTCTTTCGAAAATATTTTTGTGGGTGGATGTGGCGGGTAAAAGAAAGATATGGTATGAATCAGTTGTCGTCAGGGTAATTTCGTCATTATAACTTACTGACACAGAAGCTGGACTTACGATGACCTGTGTTGAGTATTGATCGTTTGTTATTATAAATAAATGTGATTTTCTGAAATGTATAGCTGAGTAACAATGCAGAAGCGACTAACTATATCAACAGCGAATCGATCAGCAAAGGTGGTGCCAGAAACTGTGGCAGACAGGAATAGCAGTTTGAGCGATAAAAGATTCTACAGAACGCGAAATAGCGACAAGAAGATACGAAATCCATCTGAACTAATGATTTAGTTGTTACAAGCAGTGGTAGTGATGTAGTTTGTTTGCGTAAATGGTTCCAGAGTGGTTTAACATGGTTTTTATGGTCAGTTGTCAGTGGATGTCGAGCAGTGACTGACATGGGTGGCCGCTGGGCGGATAGTCGCAGCGGAGTGGTGGGACTTGAGTTTGGGATGCTTACATGTCAAAGCGATTACTGATCTGATGTAGATCTGCTTGTTTGGTATGTCGACTACAAGGATTTTTAATTTTTTTAATTTTTTAATTTTTATTTTTTCTATTTATTTATTTATTTATTTATTTATTTATTTTTTTTTTTTTTTTTTGCCGATAGACTATTGTCTACTTGGTTCCCATTGAAGAGAAGGAGATCTGGCTAAGGAACTATGTAAAGAGCAGGCGTTTATCGTTCATTGCATGATAGTAACGTTTCATGGAGAGAACTGTACTGGGACCAAGCATTTATTTTCGGTACGTGACTCCACTTACGGTTATCTACTGATCGAGATCGCTCTGCTTGTTTGTACTTGTGTTCCAATGTAGCTAATTCTGTGATAATTGAGTGTTTGTTTCTTTGTGGATATGTAATTAGGTCACTCTCAGGGAATTGGTCTTTGCTGTGTTTATTTGGAGGATTGATACAAATAAGATGACAGTATGGTTCTCTGGTTGTGAAGAGGTTGGTGGTTTGCACTGAACGCTTGTGACCCAATTTGCAAAATAATTGACTGGGCGGTGACAAGAAAATTTCGACTACAGAAGTTCGGAACAGAAGTATACTTTGCTCGTCCAGTATGTATTGCTGGTAAACTGACAAGAGGGTTCCAGTAATAGTAAACAGAAACCCAACGGAACCATTTACACAAGCACGCCATAGTATTATCGTTGTTATTATCTCTCAAGTGGAGAGTGACCATAAATTTAGGAAATGGTGGTGGGAAGTGATATGCCAAAACCTGAAGAAGCTTAATTTTGCCTGAATTGCTTAAATTCAGGACCCAGCAGCGGCGTTTGTATAGGGTTGTCATTACTAATAGCCAGTAATAGTCGGAGAAATAATTATATAAATCAGTGTGGGACATACGACAAACGTATCCGTTAGTATACCGCTGCTGTATTTGGCGTTAATGGGCTACGCTAGCACACTACCGACGCGAATGTCTTTTCTAACAGTGCGACATCGTCTGCGGCGCTTTTCTTGCGCTCGTCGCAATATCGATTGGAAAACCGTGCCCTGTATTATCAGGTGAATGCTGATTTCAGTAGGCAACACCTGATGGTATCGTTCAAGTGTGGCGCAGACACCACAAAGCCATGCAGACAGGTTGTCAACAAGGCACTGTGCAAGTTGCTGGTGGCTTCATAACGGTATGGGCTGTAATTATTTATAGTCCAACTTGAGCGACCATTAACTGGAAATGATTACTTTAGGGTACTTAGATTTATGGATGACAATGCGCCCTGTCGCCGGGCCACTACTGATCACGATTGGCCTGAAGAACGTTCTGGACTGTTAGAGAAAATTATTTGCCCATCCAGTTTGCCCGACATGAATCCTGTCGAACTACTATGGGTCATAATCAAGAAGTCAGTTTGCGCACAACATCCTACATCGGGAACACTTTCGCAATTATGGACAGCTAAACAGGCAGCATGGCTGAATATTTCTGATGGTAACTTCCAGAGACTTATTGAGTCCTTGCCACGTTGAGTTGCTACACTACACCACGCTATTAGGTGGATATTACTAGGTATCTTATGATTACCTCAGGATAGGTAAAATCTTGATCATCTTGATTTCGTTTGCCTATATTCGTTAAAGCACTGGCATAAACGCCGACTGTTTTGATCACTATTCCCAGTGCATTCGCGAACTTTTGTCTCTTGGCCAGAAAATATGGATAAGCAAGATAAGGCACAGTAATAATCTTCCATCATTCTACTCCACTTGGAACTCTACCTGCCATGCTTGTCATGATGCGACATTCCGCGAGGGTAGTTATGCCAATGCTGAAACAACGGCATCGCGGCTGGTAAAAGCTTTGGGCGCTGTCTGACATCGTCTAAGTCTCTGAATATGTCACCAAGCCAAAAACACAATCACCGCACAAATTCACTTCCTACACGACTTGACTTCCGCCAATACTGTTCATGTAAAATGCTCAAAAACAAAACTCATTTCGTCGTAACTGTGGAGCCACCCATCGATACGTCCACCCTCTTCGTAACGCAGCAATGTTCTGTGGAACAACGACGCGTCCTCCCGTCTGCTGCCCCACCAGCACGAAAATGACGTAATGATGCCACGTTCAATAATAGTGAATATTACCTTCGTCGATACCTCAAAGCAAGACACTTGCAGAATGAGATCTGCCTGGATTTATCTCTCCCCGTACTATTGCAATCCGTCACATTATCACGCACTACTTTGTTTTTCACTTCTTATGCTACTCTGTATTCGTCCAACCAGTCGGAAAGGAATGGTGTCCACTGCTGTTAACTACACAGTATTTTTGGTTTAAGACACATTACGTATCCATTGTCCTTCGAGACTTCCAGAAGCGTTTTCTGCGCCAGCACACCGATGGCTTGCGTTTCTCGGTCAACACCGCGCCTCACGCTGTGGCAGAAGCCGAGCACGCTCACTTTGTTCACTCGTGAATTATGTCGATCAGTCGATTTGAAACGTAAGCGTCTCAAAGCCATTAGCCGGATACGTTGTGATTTTCTTCTC
The DNA here is from genome assembly GCF_023864345.2 of Schistocerca serialis cubense. Taxonomy (NCBI): domain Eukaryota; kingdom Metazoa; phylum Arthropoda; class Insecta; order Orthoptera; family Acrididae; genus Schistocerca; species Schistocerca serialis. The sequence continues at coordinate 155,796,814 of NC_064643.1, forward strand.
CATTAATCTAATAAATATATCTATGCAACTGGATATGATTTATTTATTTTATGTAATCGTATGGTGATTTTATGCAATATACAGTTGATACGAGGCAAGTGATTTTATACAATATACATATGATATAAGACAAGATTAAACCTTAAAGTTCGTGTTTTTCAACCAATTAATTAAGCTGGGTGTGAGAGTGAACAAGTCGTCTGAAATTCCAGGGTATGAATGAAGTGGACAGCGTTGGACTAAATGTTCAATTGTCTGGTCTTATTGACTACATTCACACATTGGTGAACTGATCCAGCCCCATTTGTACCTCAAGTAGCTACAACAACCATGTCCTGTCCTTAACCTGTTGAGGCTGCACCAGAAGTTCCTCGGTAGGTCAAAACCATTTGGCTTCTTTGTGGGATCAAGGTGATGGGCTCTTGTCCCCAACGTTTTTGTTGTCCATTCATGCTTCCATCTTTCATTTAGATCAAAACCCTCCGCGATGAGTTGTCCTGCAGTAACACTTGCTGGTCTTCTTGATCGCAATCGTTGCTGTGGCGGATGACAGAATTCCTGGTGCCGTGGTAGAGAGGGTGAATGCAAAGATATTCTAGGCCTCCCTCAGTAGAACTTGTTTCCGCCTTGAGTGAGGTGGAGGGATGTGACTCATACAGGTAACCAGTGGCATGGAATTGATTCGATGGAACTAGTAATAGAGCGCATTGTGTCGTTTGGTTTTGTGTCATAGGTGATATACAATAGTTCCAGAAACTGAATATGATGTTTCTTGCTCATGTTTCGTTTACTTACTTTCATTTGCACAATCGTGGACGAGGAGCGCAATGATCTTGGACAATGGGCACCTATACCTGTGTCTCAGAAAAAGCCATGATGCCGCCCCCCTACACCTCTAACCTTGAAAGCTCGAGACAAGGATTATGATAAACTATGTAGAGGACAAATTGTTGTTCTCAGTGCATAATAAAGTGTCTGACACTGTGTCCGACTACACACAGTTAACGACGACCTGAGGGGTACAGTAGGACGAATATATGAATAAATATGTGGGCGGTTAAGGTGCATACAGAGTTTGAAATTCAGCACATAGAGGTGCCATATCTAGCAGGAAAAATGTCTCAACCCCACCTGCGCACAGAGCTGGACTAGCACGTGTTACAGATTTGGGTACATCAGCCCATTCCACAACAACTCTGTATCAATTTTAGTCACTGTAATGAGTGTTGAGTGGCAGCATGCCAATCTTCAATCAATCCATGGGCAGGTGTTTCCAGTGGGTCAGAACTGTGGAGAAGGTGCTGCTCAGGGCATCTGCCGCTGACCTGTGTTTCGAAGCTGGCCAGGACAGCATTCACAACAAGCGACCTCGAGTGATTAATGTGGTAATAAATATGCAACCAGTCGCTTTCTTGTGTTTTTGATACTATTTATTCTACCATTCGAGGTACTGCTGGCTCATCATTAGATGCAGGTGATACAAGAACATTATGATGCGGACCAAGTGTACCTAGATGCTGTACTGGTTGCTGCTGGCGGAAATGACGGACATTTAGTAATCGGTGTGACACGTTTATGAAACCGAAAGTTTGTTATGTTTTAGGTATTTGCAGTGCAGTGGCTTTTTATATAAATGAAAAATCTGTTCCTATAATACAAATTATCAAGCAGCCTATAAAAATATACATACTATTAGCTGCGTTTGGTTTTACACTGATTCACAGAAAGTAAACGCTTGATTTTATCACAAAGAACAAGGCTACGGTAAATATTGCACTTTACTATATCATGTTCTCTGGCTTAAGATGCATTATATTACGGCGCAAATACTAGCACAGAAGTTATATTTAAGTATATTTTGCTACCAACAGGGATGTTTTTTATTGGTAATGGGAAGGTAACATGGGTTAATCATTATACAAAAGGTAAACAAATATAGTATTTACTATGTAGTTAAATTTTTTTATAAGTTACAGAGTGCCACAGTTGTTCCATAACAAGGAGAATAAAATTTATGCAGAAAGATAAATATGTGTTGTTATTGTCATTTTTGGTGCCAGAATGTCTTCGAAATTCTGGAAGAAAAAGTTCTGCGTTGATTCAGTTTGTTCAGTAAGGATGTTTGAGGTGATTTTAGTTAATGGATGTAAATCTAATACTTCAGAGAGGTGCATCCGTATTCCTTTCTCAGCAATGTGTAGCACAAAATCGTCACTAATATCATCAACAGAGTGTTCGTAAAGAACAATATATAGTGCAAAGCTGGACTTATTTAGGTTTTTGAGTCGAAGGGCGTCGCAAATTCTCTATTTGACCTATGTAGAAGCAAACACAGGGGCATGCTTTTTGTGTATGTCGAAATTTCTTTGCCAATCTCCAGCGGATTTCTATGGTGAACAATTTTATTTTGTAGCTTATTATCAGTGTGGAAGGATATTCTTATGTTGCATGGTCTGAAAAGCTTTACAAGTTTATATGACACGTTGCCATGGAATGCAAGAGACAAATTTTGGCATTTTTTTCTTAGCTTGTAAGGGTGATTGGGGTTCCTTAATTTTACTTTGGATTTTTTTAGCTTGGGTGTTCATCAGTGAAGTGTTATAACCATTATTTTGAGCTATAGTTTTAAACAGCAAAAAGTAATGGTTGTTAACACCTGGGTCTCACAGCTACTTTTAAAGTTCTTGGACTTTAAAACAAACACCGAATGAATTGCACTTCAGGCGTTGAATTTCCGCGGACCCACTACTATTGAACCTGTTTAAAACACCATTCGCATGATAGCAGGGACTGTTAGCGTGCTCAGTAACAATGGTTCTTGCCTTGTCGTTAGGGTTTTATAGGAAAAGCTACTAAATTCGAAATCGGTCGTGCAAATCTCCTGCTAACCTACACTGGTTCTCATTACGTCAGATATAATTGTTGGACGTCCGTTCTCGTAATTACAAAGATAACATATTCCGTGTATTTATACAGAGATTAGTAAACAGTAAATAAAATCCATCGACGTTCACGCTGAAGTCGCAAAATAAGGCGTAACTCAATATCGCAAAGTCATTACTTCCTAAATGCTCGCTATTAATCTCAGAGGCACTACTTCCTTAATGCATGCTTTCCCCACCTTCAAATTCAGTTAAAGACATCACGTGATAACGTCACTTACCTCCCACAACAAAATGGAAAATCTCCAATCTGATCGCCTGCAAACGAGTGGCTTTCAAGTTACACTTCGTTGTGTAAATGGTTTGGCATAAAATCACCAATCACGTGACGTTTTTTGACCCACAAAATGAGATCAAAAGTACAGTGATCAGCGTAGATATCTTTGAAATAAGCCGGTAACAATCTCACGGAAATCTCCTAAACGACTATAGCGTTTGACTCAAACACTCCGCGCTGGAATGCAGTAGACAAATGGAGTTTGCTGTAATGGATAAAATAAGCATTGATGTTTTCATTGGTATTTTTTATTGAAAGACATTAATGTCTTCACTGTGTAATTGGGATCGTCCCAAGGCAACTCAGAAAGGAGGCAGATCGACGGTTGTCGCTGTAACTCCGGCTATGGTTATACCAAAACATGAAATTTTAGCTCATTGTAGGGATTTAAAAAAAATGGTGAAATCTATATATAAAAAAGAAAGTCGTGTTAGTTACACTATTTACAACTCAAGAACGGCTGGACCGATTTGACTGACAATTGGTGGAGAGGTAGCTTAGAACCAGGAGACGGACATAGGATACTTTTTATCCCGTTCGACCGCTATAAAACGTGGTATAACAAAAACGCGTCTGTCATGGAATAACAAAACGCAAATGTCAGCTAAACGTCACTATAAAACGTGGTGTAACAAAAACGCATATGACACGGAATAACAATCTATGGCGCTATGTGAAGAAACTTCAGCTGACAACAAACCTGAGAGTTGCATTGCTTAATGATGCATCTTCTGAAGATTTCTCTGAGCAATTGCTGACTGTAGGTAATGGCCGAGTACTTGTCGAAGAATCGAGCTGATTAATTTCCTCATAATTTCGTTAACTTTGTCTCATCGAAAGACGAACGTATCAACAAAGTATTCCCAAACAGCATTACTATCTACAAAAGTAATGAATGGTTGAATGAGCGAGCAATTTTAGCGGCTAAGAATAAAGATGTAGATGACCTACACTACATAATTCAGAATGAGATCACTGGTAAAATGCATTCATTCAAATCTATTGACTGTGCAACAAATGAAGATGAAGCCATCAAGTATCCAATTGAATTTTTATACTCCTTGGATGTGCCCGACTTACCACAGCACAATTTACGCCTAAAAGTTGGCTCCGTAGTAATTATGCATCGAAACATAAACCAACCAAAACTGTGCAACGGTACGCGATTGGTGGGAAGTAAACTGATGAACAATGTTATTTACGCGACGATACTCAAAGGAAAATTCGAAGGTGAGGAAGTTCTCATTCCGAGGATCCCGATTATCCCAACCGATATGCCGTTTGAGTTTAAAAGACTTCAATTTCCGTTCCGTCTTGCTTTCACCATGTCCATTAACAAATCACAAGGCCAGCCCGTGAAAGTTTGTGGTTTAAATCTGGAATATCCATGTTTTTCACATGGTCAATTGTATGTGGCATGTTCACGGATCAGAGGACCAACTGCGTTGTTTGTTCTTGCGTCTGATAATAAAACAAAAAGTATCGTGTATCACAAGGTACTTAATTGATGAGTGGAAACTATGCACCAAAAAACATAAAGAATAAAGAACCATTAAAATAGTCAATTTTTTTATTTGTATTTCCCAATAAAAATTGAACTTAATATCTAAAATCTGATTATTTATTGGCTTTAAGGCGGAACAGAGATCGCCGGGTCAGCTAGTTACAGATATTTAAAAAAATAGCCATTTCTTGGACCCCTCTATTAGGACCAAAAATAATACTAAATATCAACATAAAAAAATCGGCTACGATGAAGACAACTCAAATTTCTACAAGGGAGACCATAAATCATTAAAATCGCATGAAAACTGAAAAACATTGTTATGATACCAATGTTTGAAGTTTGAAAAGTATTTATCATAGAAAGAAAGGGACATAGGTTGAAACTTACTGGACATCATCGATGCCTGGTCCATAATAACTGTCGCCCCGGCTAGTGGATGGCCACTTCCTGCTACTTTGACCTGATAAGTCCGTATGTTCGTCCTGAAAGCCCCTTTCGTCGCTGAGCGCAGCGCTTCTCTATCTTCACAGAATCGACGCTTTTAATCGCCGATTTTCATTTGAAACGCGTTTGCGACGTACATTAATACAGCATGGCCTACACTGAATAGACATACGGCCGAATTTGAAGCAATTTTGACAGTTTGCCCGCCTTTGTGGTCGAGCGGTCATAGGCGCTTCAGTCTGGAACCGCGCGACCGCTACGGTCGCAGGTTCGAATCCTTCCTCGGGCATGGATGTGTGTGATGCCCTTAGGTTGCTTAGGTTTACGTAGTTCTAAGTTCTAGGGGACTGATGGCCTCAGATGTTAAGTCCCATAGTGCTCAGAGTCATTTGAACCATATGAATTTGTTTACAGTTCGCTTCGGCTGGATGTATCTCCACATGAGACTACTGAAACTTTCGGTCACATTTTGAGTGAAACCGTCCAAATCCAGCTTATCGGGTTTACTTAGTATAAATAGCGGTGATGGCATCGATAATGATTTGTGGCAACCGATTCTCCAACGCCGAGGCGCGCCGTGCATGCTCGGCTTCAAATGCTCATAGAATTGTTACTTCTTGGAGGTCGCGCATAATATTTTCGGGAATAATAATCAATGTATTTCGAATTACGTAATGAAATAATTTCTACTTTTGTCGACCGTCACCCTGTCGTTCTCCCTTGATGAGTAGGTTGTAACAGCCCTTAAATTGTTAAATTCGGTCTCTAGTTAGGCGAAAATACTTATAAAGAACTCGTATAGCATGGTACAGAAGGTAACTGAACGAAATACGAAATGAAACGAACATAAATGTACTTTTATTCCTAAACAGTTATTACGCTGAAGACACCACGATATATTATGTTCCCATGTACTGTACAAAAGCCAACGGCCTTGCCGCAGTGGTAACAGCGGTTCCCGTGAGATTACCGAAGTCAAGCGCTGTCGGGCTGGGTTAGCACCTGAATGGGTGACCATCCGGTCTGCCGAGCGCTGTCGGCAAGCGGGCTGCACGCAGCCCTTGTGAGGCCAACTGAGGTGCTACTTGTTTGAGACGTAGCGGCTCCAGTCTCGTAAACTTACATACGGCCTGGAGAGCGGTGTGCTGACCACATGCACTTATCTGCATCCAGTGACGCCTGTGGGCTGAGGATGACACGGCGGCCGGTCGTATCGTTGGACGTGTTTGGGTGGCGTTCAGTTTTTATACTACAAAAGGCGGGGCATTGTTCTTAATAGGGTATGTAACCACCACCGACGGCAGTGTATGGTCTGCAACGTGTAGCCACGATGGCCACAAGACTGGTAAAGAGTTTTCGTGGAGGGTTGTTCCATTCCTCAACCATTGAGACTGACCACTACGGATGTGCTGTAGTAAGTCTCCTCAACGCGTCCCAGACTGTTCGATGGGCTAACAGGCAGACCAGTCCACTCGCCTAACAATCTCTCATCGTTTTTGTGGTCCAGACATTAAGGTGTGCGTCTTTTTAGGGGTGCATTCGGCCCTGGCTTACAGACGGCAATGTGTGACCTGATCGAACAGCGCTCTGGCGACGAGAGGAGAGTCGGTGAATATAGTGACGTGCTCGTCCTCTCAAATCTCATGGAGAAAGTGTGGAATGCGTTGGGGAGGCGTACTGCAGGGCGCCCATGTGCACCAACGACCCCCCCCCCTCTCCCCCTCCCCCCCCCCCCTACCGCCCCGGTTGCCGGTGGTCAGCCCCAGTGGAGGCAGAATAGATCGCCCTACGACAAGAACTGCTTACCATCCTTCTGGCCATCATGGGAACGCGTTGCAGACCATGCACTGCCGTCCTCGGTGATCACACACTTTACTAAGAACTATGTCCCGTCTTCGTTAACGTCCAGGTCACCGCCATATATCGCGGCAACTTCAGTGTAATTACTACCATTCATTGCATGTGTCAGTTCTGTTCGTCTCATTGCGTATTTCTTTCAGTTACAATCTGTACTTTCCTGCAATAGTTCTTTCTATGAATGGTGCAAGTATCATCGAGTTATGTTTCTTAGCAGTAACATTTTATGTAAAAGTTACTTTCGTCCTTAGGGTTTGCCCGCTAGTATACTATCGTGCAGGTGTCAAGACGGCCCTCCGTTCTGGCGTTCATTGCGTTAATTGTCGCTGTCGGACTATGTGTAAAACAGTTACCTGTATGGAAATGGATTATAATACGAATGCTGATTCAGGCAAAATAATTCCTGTTCTTCGAGGTCGAAGGATATTTCGTAGTTGTCTGTTAGTCCCTGGAGAAGCAAGCATCGCTATAGCAATAGCTCGTTTAGATTCAGCTTTACGTTCGTTACTTGGTAGCTGGACCATCTAAACATCTAGGAATTACAATTATAAACAACTTAAATCGGGTCATGCAGATAATGTTGTCGGGAAGGCGAAACAACTGTGCGGCTGGTCCCGGCGGAGGTTTGAGCCCTCCATCGGGCATGGGTGTGTGTGTTCGTCCTTAGGATAATTTAGGTTAAGTAGTGTGTCAGCTTAGGGACTGATGACCTTAGCAGTTAAGTCCCATAAGATTTCACAGACGTTTGAACATTTGAAGGCGAAACAAATACTGCGTTTTACGGGCAGGGCACTTAGAAGATGCAACAATTCTACTAAAGAGTGTAACTCAAACCTAAAAACAGAGGAGGGTGGAGATGGAAGCTAAAACATTTTCATCTTTTCTAACAGTTATTGAGAATACTGCTGATGCAGCATTCTTCCGGATCCTATTTGCTCGGAAATCGGAATGAGTCGCAGTGACTACTACAGAAATTAAACAGCAAAATCATAATTGAACTAAGTAAATTGCAGTGTGCAACAACTTTTGCTGAGGATAATCGGTTGAATTGGATTACCTGCTTTGCTGGTTATCAGGCTCCAAATCGTCGTTTGGCGAGCAGATATGTTTGGCGATGACCGACCATGTTTGTATTAAGTATGATGGGATGAATAATATTGCATTACGTTGAGTAACGTAGATCCGATTTGGTATAGTACGTTTAGACCGCAAAAGTTCGACTTTATTGTGATGCGAAGATTTGCACGAAATGGTGCGTGGTTGGCGCGGACATGGACACGTCACCAAACTGATTAACATCTAGCTCCAGTTACACTGAAACAGAGAAACTCTTTACAGAGTGACAATTACTGAACTATACGAAAGAAATGTAAATTAGTTACAAGCTACGGCGTGCACATACTTAATTCAACATGTAAGCGTCACAACAGATATTCAGATTTAGGTTATGACATGTTCAATTTGCCTGGCGTCATTAGTAATGATGTGGTGCACCCAAATTCTGCTTGGCCCGCAGAAGAGTCGGAACATCGATGTTGTCGATGACCTCAGCGGCTGTTATCGGCTCAGCAATGGATTTGATGTTACTGCTGTACATCTTGTCTTTAATATAGCCGCACAAAAATGAGTCGCATGTGTTCAGATCCGGAGAATATGGCGGCCAATCAATGCCCTTGACAGTGGCGTCTGGGTACCCAGAACCAGGATGCGCACCCCAAAGTCCTCCTCAAGGACATCGAATACTCTCCTGCGTCGATGGGGTTGAGCTCCGCCTTGTGTGAACCACATCTTGTCGAAAGCAGGGCCACTTTGGATAATGGGGGTGATATCGTCTTCCAAAATCTTCACGTACTGTTCGGTAGTCACCGTGCCATCAAGGAATATCGCACCGATTATTCCCTGACTGGACATAGCACACCACACAGTCATTCGTTGTGGGTGAAGACACTCCCGGATCGCGAAATGCGGATTTTCAATCCCCCAAATGCGCCAATTCTGCTTATTGCCAAACCCATCCAAATCGAAGTGGGCTTCGTCGCTAAACCAAACCGTACTCACATAATAATTCCCCTCATGCCCCGCTGTCAGCCGTGCAGTTTGAATGTACTAACGATTTTATTTCATACAGATCAATAATTGTCACGCTGTATTTCATTAGTGACAAGGAACTACAACAGTGCTCTTTAAATGAAACATGAACAGAAGTTGAGCTTACTGTCATTACTCAACTCCTTAGATGTAATTACAGTGATGCTTGCATACTAAGTTGCCGCAAGAGAGAAGGCGGAAGGAGAAGTGACAAAGGATGCAAGGCGAATCGTGACTCTTCCATTTGGAAAGGAATGTCGTTATTCACGTCAGCGACTGCTACGAGAATATAATTGCAACATCTTAGGTTTACTTTGCTATCGAAGTATTTACTCATAAGGGACTGCCAAAACAACGCTTGTCCATGCTCTGCTAAGAGTATTGGGATTCGTATCCGATGAGTTTGACGGAGGACATCGCCCCTCGTCATGCATATAATACCCCGGTTAGGGTTAAAGTCATTAATGTGAGATAGTATGTACTATCTGCCAATGTTAAATTATCACACATTATGACCTTCGAAAATTTTTAAGATACCAATTTCATATTTCCCATATCTAATTAATGCACTTACGTAGATTAAATGAACTAGATTTACTGCAAAAATTGTATTGTCAGGCGTGTCACGACATTTTTCTCAAGTCTTAATTTTCATGGCACAGTTTTGTAAATAAATGAGCGTAAGAAGTAAAGAACAGAATATTTTTACCATTCGAGTTCCATATGTGTTGAATCTTACCCCTAGCATGCTGTGAAAAAGTTTATGTTTCTGCCTTCAATATTTTATGAGATAAAAGGTCATCTACAGGACAAAAAGTACCTCTCAGATACGGAGGTTCAAAGATTTTTAGTTACAAGATTTTATACAAACTTACAGTTGTGAATCTTTCATCTACTAGAATTGCCTTGGACCATTATCTGTGTCCTCTCCAGAGCCACAGTGGCTAAATACGTGCCCTCTTCTTTTCTTTCATGTTTTGTTTGTCATTTTATGAGCAGCAAACTCTAATTGGCTTACACGACGCACGTCAAATCCTCGCAAACATCTAACTGTTTTCTGCCCTAATCTCACCTCTACCTTCACCAGAAACCTGAGTCTTTTACACTTTCCACAATTACAAGGCACTACAGCATCAAACAGTGCTATCTTCAGAGTCTAACACACATGGGACTACGCGACGTAGTTGATGGAGTCACTCACACTCAGGATATTCCCAGGCAAACATTTATATAGTGGGTTTGGATTTACCAGATATTTCAATATATGTTTGACTTCCACCATTACTTTGAAAGGCTACCAGAAAATTAAGTTTTCCTACACTTACACAAGCACTGGGGAGCGTGGTCATATCACATTATTTCGGTTATTAACATTCTTTCCATTATTCGTGTTTTCTACAACTTCAGATGCAAATTAGGATTTCACATATTTGTTAGCCGCAAATTAGCGTTTCTTAAACATAAACGTAAACTTAGTCTTTTTAAATGCGTATCAAAGAGCAATATATGCAAGTTCACTACAGAAATCGCTGGCAAGCACACCATTTTCAAACAAACTAGTGCCACGAGCAAAGGCATGATTTGTTTATTGGTAATGTCACCTTCTCAGACGTAAGAGCGCAATCAAAACAAAGCAGTTCGCAACCTCGTAGACTGTATGATTCCCAAGAAATAACTGTTCAACACTGGCAGCCTGTACAAGGTGCCGAAGACTGTCTGCCACTTGTCAAATTTACAAACGTTATTGTAAGGTCTTAACATTTTCTATTTTTAATGTCTGACATAGCAAAGTGTTCAGCAGAATCTCAAGTACATTATCAAACAGAAAACAGAGTATATCAAATTTTATCTAATTTTATAAGCAAAATCTATTCACAAACTTTCATTCATCAACTTTCTCCTCCCATCCTAAAATATTTTTGTCGACCACTTAAACCGGGAGAAATGGCCATCGTAATAAGCTCCTGTGAGCTGTTCGACAATGGAACGGTAGAGATAGAGTCTGAAGGTACTTCGATCAACCCAATGGCAGACACTTGAGCGGGAACTGCAATGTACTGATGTAGATGTAGACGTAGAATTCTACCCACACTTCATATGGGATTGGAGGAGGGTACAGTGGGAGATCCCCTCTGCCATGCATTCCCCAGTGGTTTTCAGAGGAGATTTCTTAGCAATCAATGAGGGGCGCGCCATTCGTGCCAGTTGCACCTGTGATGCTAATATGATTCAAACGCATCTTGCTTTATAACCATCTTATCTCAAATAACATATTGTCAAAGTCACAGTTCGGATTTCTAAAGGATTCTGATATTGAGAACGCTTCCTACACTTACAGTGAAAATGTGCTTAATTCATTAGATTAAAAATAGCAGCCAACTAGTATATTTTGTGTTCTGTTAAAGGCATTTGACTGTGTAAATCACAATATCGTTTTCAGTAAATTAGAACATAATAGTGAAACAGGAAATGCTGCAAAATGGTTCAAATCTTATATCTCTGGCTGGAAACAAAGGGCGTTATTAGGAAAGAGACATGTATCAAGCTATCAGGCATCATCCAACTGGGAACTATTTACATGAGGTGTCCCACAAGGTTCCATTGTAGGGCCCTTACTTTTTCTTGTGTATATCAATGATCTTTCATCAGCAACATTACGAGATGCCAAGTTTGTTTTGTTTGCTGATGATACAAACATTGCAATAAATAGCAAATCAAGTGTAGTCTTAGAAAGATCAGCTAATAAAATATCTCTGGTCATTAATCACAGGTTCCTAGCCCATTCCTTGTCACTAAACTTTGAAGAAACACACTACATGCAGTTTAGAACTTGTAAGGGGTATCCCACGAGTATATGCCTAACATATGATGACAAGCAGATAGAAGAAGTGAACAGTGTTAAATTCTTCGGATTACAGCTTGATGATAAAATCAACTGGGAAAAGCATACCACAGAACTGCTGAAGCGTCTTAACAAATCTCTGTTTGCAATGCAAATTGTGTCACACATAGGGTATAAAAGAATTAAAAAGCTGGGATACTATGCTTGCTTTCGTGCAGTAAGAGTTATATGTGGTGTGAACTCAAGGACATCATGCAGAAGCCTGTTAGGGAACTAGGCATACTAACTACTGCTTCCCAATATATTCATTCTTTAATGAAATTTGTCATTAAAAATATATCACTTTTCAAACTAACAGCTCAATTCCTGGAATCAATACTAGAAATAAGAATAATCTTCACAAAGATTTGAAGTCACTTAGTCTTGTACAAAAAGGTGTGCATTATTCAGAAACACACATTTTCAATAACTATCCAGCAGCCACAAAATGCTTAACAACCAATGAAATTCAGTTTAAGAGAAGCATAAAGGATTTATTGGTGGCCAACTCCATCTACTTCATTGATGAATTTCTCAGTAGAACCAACTGATTTGTGTGTGTATATATGTAAGTACAATATAACTTCTGCACAATTTCAATGCAGTAAAGAGCTCATTGTAAATAAGTGTGTGTGTGTGTGTGTGTGTGTGTGTGTGTGTCTGTGTAAGTACACTCTAACTTCTGCACCTTTTCAGTGCAGCAATATGTTCATTGTAAATAAGTATTATAGTAGTTGTATTACACGTTTATTAACTTATATACAAATAGAAGAAAACTTTTTTGTTTTAAATTCAGTGAATTAGTATTTGTAAAATGATTATTTCATACAGTGTTCATTAAAAAATGACGATCATTCCACTTGGGACCTGTGGATTGGTACATTAGCTTATTTGTTTGAGTTGTAAATATTTGTCATGTATTGTGGTTTTTCTGACATGTTCCACATCCTGGTGGACCTCCTCACTACGGATCAATTGGAATGAAAGTAAAAGTATTCTAATCTTACGAACACGCTTCACATAGTAAGCGACGATGGCAAAGGAATCCGTTCCCGGAAAATGGTGTGAGCCCACACCAGCGACCTGCTGCCGCAATCAGCGGCAGAGCTTCGCAGACTGAAACAGCGGTCGCTCCTCGTCTCAGGCTTTCCTCTGAGGTGCACTGTTGCGCTGACGATGAGTCTCACTTGGATCTCATTGCTGGTTCCACGTGAACGTGAAAATGACTGCATGGTTGCAATTGCTTTGAAATTCGTCCCGTGTCTCTGATGAGCAAAGCGTTCTTGCAGTGCGATGTGAACGAGGGTTTAGCTGGCATTTCAGAGCAGACAACTTTACTGTGAGCTTCTTTTCATACTGTAGCTTGTATCGCTCAGTAGCTCAAGTAGGGACGTATGCTGCGCCCTGGGGAATATTGAACCGGCATGTGTCTAGCCTTTTGTCTAGCTATCTCCGTCATGCAACTACAATGGCCAACACATATTACAATAGAAGCGCGACACGGGTGTGTCGTAACCCTCTTCTTTAAAACAGTGCGTCCGACGTGTAACGCGTAAAACATATTTCGGGAAAACTGCCAAGGGTGATCTAATTTTCAAACCATACGTACGACACAAAATTTGTTGTGTTCTACAGAGCTGCAAAAGGCACAAGATGTTTTGTCTTCAGTATTTTTTTGTGTTTTGCGTCAGTTCGATGATGGAAACAAGTATCGCTACTGGGCAGTCTCGAAATGAGTGACGCCCACCGCGCTCCAAACAAAAAAAAAGAAAAAAAGAGAAAAAAAGTAGCACCTGCTCACTGAGGATTTCGTGCAAACTTATGCATATAGACAGTTCGTCCATTCTGATAATCAAGAATCTTGACGAGTTTTACTTGTTATCGACGTTGATACTGGCAAGATATCCATCCCACCGATTCCTAATTTTCGAGATTTCAAGATTGAAGTCGGATACAAATAACGAAACAAGATATATATTTTTTTCGCGTGGCATGATCGCAAATCGACAATTTCCTGATTTTTTTTTCGCTTACTCTTAGTGTGATACTTTCTTCTTGCCAGACTTTATGCTACTACACAAAGGGGAAGTCCCCCATAGGCTTTAATAAGTGAGTTTGCGAGTATCAAAATATGTGACATAAATGACCGCATCTTTTGATTGCATTGACTTACGAGCTCAACAATTTTACACCATCAAAGAACCAAAGATTTTAGTATATGACGTATATTTCAACGTGATACGTCTACCCATTCCCGAGAACCAGGATTTTAAATAGTCGTACAGATGGATAAACAGACAGACGAACTACATGTTGTTGTTGTGGTTTTCAGTCCAGGGAGTGGTTTGATGCAACTCTCCATGCTACTCTATCCTGTGGAAGCTTCTTCATTTCCCAGTACTTACTGCAACCTACATCCTTCTGAATCTGTTTAGCGTATTTATCTCTTGGTCCCCCTCTTCGATTTTTACCCTCCACGCTGCCCTCCAATACTAAATTTGTGATCCCTTGGTGCCTCAGAACATGTCCTACCAACCGATCCCTTCTTCTACTCAGTTGTGCCACAAATATCTCTTCTCCCCAATTCTATTCAATACTTCCTCATTAGTTATGTGATCAACACGTCTAATCTTGAGCATTCTTCTGTAGCACAACATTTCGAAAGCTTCTATTACAGTGATCCTATAATGGTTCTGTTCTTATCAACTGTGGTACGCAACCACAGAAAATAATTATTTTTCCTGTAGGCATATTCGTTTTCGTGTTGCAGTTTGGGAAACACAATTTCCTAGCTTCTCAGTAGCCGAGAGTTTGCGTTTCGTAAATATTGCTTTTAGTTAGTTTTCAGAGAACTCAACAATCGTTGAACCTTGTCGACATTACACTGAACTCTGTACAGATGCATATGAATTGGTTTAACTGTGAAAACGCAGCAGTTTACTTAAATGTTGCGGCAGTTTTAAACATTGTTGCTTTTTTCAGTGACCGTTTATAGATTACTGAAACAAATGATCCGTTGGTCACAATTTTTAGTCTTATTAACCAGGTTTCGACACTTCTAAGAGTGCCTTCATCAGAATTTAAACCTTTAAAGTGGCTTATAACATAATTACAAATTTATGGGGAAAGAAATTTTTTACATAAAAAAGTGTAAGGGAGAGTGGCTTTAGTCACAAACTTTTTTTTCACCGTTGCAACTTGTGGCTGTACAGGTATGAGCAACCCATAGTGGCTCGCCTTCATGCATTCTTTTTGAAACAATTTGTGATTAAAGCCCTTTTGGTTTGTTATTTATTTTATACATGACATGTAAGTACTGTCTCTGTCTTGTATTGTTAATCAGCACTTAAACTTTATATATACAACATTTCTTTCTCCATAAATAAATTTGAAATTATGTTATAAGCCACTATAAACGTTTGAATTCTGATGATGGCACTCTTAGAACTGTTGAAACCTGGTTAATAAGAACAAAAATTGCGACCGAGGGCTCATTTGTTTAAATGTTAAGCTACGGCAGTTGTTTAGCAAGAAAAAGATTTAGGAGAGGGTATAATATTCTACATTATAAAATGATGATTTATGTTCCTGCAATAGAGCTATAAGAGATGCGCTTACAACGTCCCATGAATGACGGCGTAAGACATACAAGTAAGAAGGTGCAAATAAAATAGTTTGACCTCATTTCAAACTAATCTCCATACCACAAATTCAATACACCATCGTTTATAACTCTCTTAGAAGCTGTTTGTTCTGGAGCCCGTACTGTGTTGATATCGCTCTGCAACTACTCTCCCCTCCCCCCCACCCCCCAGACACGTTGCAGTAAATGCCACAGCCATTTGACCTCTCTCCTCCATTAGACGATGGCGTACTGGAAGTACAGCTGTTAGTAGCGCATCGCTTAAACTCGCATAATATTAGTTAACCAGTACGGTCATCTTGCACTACTTTTGTTGGAGGAAGTCATGTTGGAAAGTGCGCTCTTGAATTATCGCAGTAAGCTTATTCATATTGCACAACGCATCTCTCTTAGTGTCAGTGATAGTCATGTCAGTGATTACCATGCTGGCTGCAAGAAGTCGTGCCGAAACGCACACACTTTCTACGAATCTGATTTGTTTCTACGGATCTTGCAGTTACGCTCATCTACTCAACTCTGTATGGTGCTACTAACATCAGAGACTATCAAATGTGATGGTTGTACGCAAAAAAAGTAGGGTCATTCCAAATGTCTGCTTTATTTTAATGTAACAAATTGCGAACGCCTTAAGGCCAGTCGTAAAAACATTATCTGCTTGTAGCTTATGTTCCTTCCAACAGTGTGTGAAATTATGTTACCGTTTTGCACAATTTCTAAAAAGGAAGGCGCACGTTCAATTGCTGCTACGTTTCACTTTCGACACCTTTACTTGAGACTGCAGACAAACAGACGTAGCCATTTAAGGATTCGTCTCCTCGCTGTATTTTTTGTTGCACCTCTCATAAAATGAAGAGTCATTGCCCTAGGGCTCAGTATCTTCAGTTCTGCAGATTCCACTTAAGAATGGCGCAGAGCACAGAACAGCAATTCAGTCTGTTTACACCTTCAAGAGCGAATTGATTAAAACCTGTACGGCGTCTGATGCCTCAGAAACAAGGACGAGTGTGTTTCTTCGTTAAAAAGGATTTTGTGTCCTGTTGCAGTTAGTATTTAAGGGACGGTAGGTCAGTAGCGTTTATACCGATGAAGGAAGCCGTCGCTGAAACACCGCATTAAACTCCTTATTAACACCACGCTGACTTCATATTTGGAACTTGCTCGCACTCGAATTTAGCTACTAGGCGGAAGTTGCTGGAAAAAGGATTGGCCTGCGCAAAGTTTTCAGCTACGTAATTCAGCAGAGCTTCTGGGGTAAATCATGTGAATCCCGTAAATCATGTTGGGTCAGAACTACCCTCTGAAGGTTAGCAGGAGGTGAGCAGAGCTGGAAGTTTCTCCAGACTTGGGACGCTGGCGGTCATTTACGTTTCTTGAGTTTTCAGTTTTCTGGTCGACATTTCAACCCCACCTCCCAGTCTGTGATTAGCACAGGTCACTTCCGTTGATCTAACATACAAAATGGTCTCTCTGTCCCGTAGCGAATGTGTTCCATCTGGCTACTTTATTCGGTAGAATGAATTCAGTCGACTAACTTTCTTGTAGAGCTCATTGGTATGAAACCATACTTCAATTTTCCATGCACAGCATTATGAGGAAAGTGAAATCGTCTGCTTAATAGGATACAATGAATCTGTGTTATTTACGTTAAGAGCTTTGTCTTTCATTTGTTGCAAAGTTATGATCAGTCTGCTTATCTTATACGAAGTACAACAATTGGCATCAATTAGTAAAGAAATACCATTACTCGGTAAATTCATACTAGTCTGTGTTCTGACACACGTTACTCAAAATCTCTGTGCCTAGTAAATCGAATGTGAAGTGGTCCATGTTACTAATAACCAGTGCGAACAAAGTAAGGAGTAAGGTTTATGGACTTAGTGAAATGGTCAAATGTGTGTGAAATCTTATGGGACTTAACCGCTAAGATCATCAACTTATACTCCACGTAACCTAAATTATCCTAAGGACAAACACACACACCCATGCCCGAGGAAGGACTCGAACCTCCGCCGGAACCAGCCGCACATTCCGTGAGGATTTTCAGGCTATAGCATCATCTATGGGAGCTACGGAGCTAGAGTTGAAGTGGAAATAGCTCTGCTGGTTCCCATGCAGTGTACGAATGTGGATGAGATCGCAGGCATTGAAGACATTATAATTTACCACGATGAATGAAAATAAAGTACATCGAATGCTGTCTCGAACCGGCATGAATAATCTGAAAATGAGATATCGAAAACATTACTAAAGGGGCGTTAACTGAACATGCCGTTGGTGTATTGATAGTGTATTGATATGTATTTAGGTTATGCATAGTAAAAGTATAAGCCGTTCTGAATATCAGTAATTTTCCTACTAAGTACTGTTACAAAAATAATTCATCCGTATTTTTGAGAGATGAGGCTGTATGTAACTAGTGACGATACCGCAGGCAAATGGGGAAGTCGGTACGCACGCGACAGTACGTGCTGCCTAATGTGTTCAAATGGCTCTGAGCACTATGGGACTTAACATATGTGGTCATCACCCCCTAGAACTTAGAACTACTTAAACCTAACTAACCTATGGATATCACATACATCCATGCCCGAGGCAGGATTCGAACCTGCGACTGTAGCGGTCACGCGGCTCCAGAACCGCCCTGCCACAACGGCCGGCCCTAATGTGTTCCGAATCTCTGAGAATGAAAACGGGGTTCTTCCGGACCTCACACCTCAGGTTCTGTTGGTGCCCGAAATGTTGGGTCAAGCGTTCTGGATAGCCTTGAGCTAACAATCAGTTGTATATTCAACAGAACGACTAATTTAGTGTCACTGTGTTACAGTACAGGGACAGCAGTGAACATTACACACTTCCTCCTTCCTAGGCGAACGGAGTAAGTCATTTCTTTCTCTTTGGATTTGATGACGGGGCTTTCGGAGGCACCCATTAGTTCGTGGGTAGTTCCATCGAAAACATCCATGAAGCAATGCACGGCGAATGGCTAATATTTCTATGATATATTCCCAAGATCCCGATCTCAGAAACCTTGAGAGTTTTCTTGATATCCTTATAAGTTTCCAGAACACTGAGGTTCAAATGTACTCTACCAGCACGCGTAAAATACGCACGTAAAATTCAGTGTGATGTGACAACGTTTATAAAGTGTCGTAGCACGAAGAAATACGCTGTAAAGTGCCTCCGTTATTATCAGAAGGATTATGGGAACCTTATATTGTGCTGCTGAAGAAAAAATAAAGTTTTTGTGCACCTGAAATCCGGTCGGAGATATGAAATTAGTTTTGCGTTATTTCAATTTCACATACTAACTAACGTATGAGAGTTTTACAGATCCTTAAAAGGAAAAGAAGGGAACCAGCGGATATGAGCTCCTATCGGAGTACTAAGAAGGTGAACAAGATCAGGTTTAAAAGACTACCTGAAAAAGGTTTTACAAAATTGTTCAAATGGCTCTGAGCACTATGGGACTTAACATCTGTGGTCATCAGTCCCCTAGAACTTAGAACTACTTAAACCTAACTAACCTAAGGACAACACACACATCCATGCCCGAGGCAGGATTCGAACCTGCGACCGTAGCGGTCCCGCGGTTCCGGACTGAGCGCCTGAACCGCTAGACCACCGCGGCCGGCAAGGTTTTACAAGCTTTCTCCTACTACCTTCCTCAGCGCCTTTAAAAATGCTAGCAAATACAGGGTGTTTATAAATGAATATCGGGGATTTAACGCTTTATAATATTCATTACATTGAACTTACAGTTATAAATGATATGTCAAATGGAAGAGCAACTCAAACAGCTCTACCAAGAACCTCGTAAATATTCAGTAAGAGCACCATATGTCACAGGGCACACATCAAGTCTATAGCCGAGTTCTTCCCAAACGCAAGGGGCCCAATGACAGGGTTTGCTTTTCATGGCCTCCACGCTCATCCGACGTAACGCCATACAATTTTTTTCTTTTGGGGCTTCACCAAGGGTCGTGTGTACGTGCCTCCGCTACCAGCAGACCTCCCTGTATTAAGAAACCGGACTGAAGCAGCTGTTGCTACAATCATTGAAGACACACTTATCAACGTTCGGGAAGAACTGGGCTGTAGACACACATTGAACATTTATAAGATTCTTGGTAAAACTATTTGAGTTACTCTTTCAGTTGACATATCATTTATAACTGTAAGTTTAATATAATAAATATTATAAAGCGTTAAAACCCCGATAGTCATTTATAAACACCCTGTATTTTGACTTGCCAAAATGGTGAGACAGAATCTATGTCAATGACAACGTAGATGATAGAGATAATGGCAGTGAGAAGAGACTGCAGAATGAATGAAATAGTAGCAGTAAGAGAGAGAGCAAAGGGAAGGCAGGGTCAATGGTAACAGAGAGCTGTACCAGGACAAAATGAAGGAGACAGTGCCTGTGACACGGGAGACAGTAAACAGTTAGACTCAGGGAGGTAATGGCAATGAGTTGGGCTGAATGAGCGGATAGGTGGTTGTTGTTGTTTTTTGGAAGGAGACCAGACAGCGAGGTCATCGGTCTCAACGGATTAGGGAAAGACGGGGAAGGAAGTCGGCCGTGCCCTTTAAAAGGAACCATCCCGGCATTTTCCTGGAGCGATTTAGGGAAATCACTGAAAACCTAAATCAGGATGCCCGGATTGAACCGTCGTCCTCCCGAATGCGAGTCCAGTGTCTAACCACTGCGCCACCTCGCTCGGTGAGTGGATAGGTATGAGCGACTAGTGCGTGTGAGCGAGCTACAATTATGGGAGTTTGTGAAGGTGATAGGTGAGTTACATGGTAGAAGGAGCGGGAATATGTTGGCATGCCAAAATTTAGCGGAAAATTTTGAAAGGTCCTGAGGAAGGTAGAATGAGGCTTTTCAGTCGAAGACGCCTTTTTTTTTTTTTTTTTTTTTGCTCCGATTGGAGTATTTTTCTCTTGGTTCACTGACGTAAACGAATTTTTACAAAGCGCAGACTGCTAGTGCCTGGTGCTCAGAAAGATCCCGGCAACGGTGGAGCTGGTTACTGTTTTAAGCGTTGTAGGAAGTGGATGAAGGACGTGAAACGACGAGCAGGCGACATTGTGACTGGGTGTCCACACCTCGTCACAGAACGTAGAGGTCGGAGGGTGGCTCTGCAGCTGAAGACCTATATGTGTTCCTATTTTAACCCACCTACATCGTCTACTAGATTGCAGTGAGTATGCAGTCATGGAAACTGTTGCGCATCAGTGGAAATGAGTCGAATGGTCGGATGAATCACACTTTCAGTAACACCACATTCACTGTCACGCCCAGATACAACACCAGTCAGCTCAACAGCTGCCTGAAACAAGTGCGGGCTGCACTTGTCGAATGGGAACGAAACTAGGTAGGTATTTTAATGCGTTAAAGCGGAACCGATCTACATTTAAAAAAAAAAGGTAGTACCAGCTTTTCCCACCAGGTGCTAATCCGGAGCTGTACTCTGATTGTATACCGGTATGACATCCAAGCTGACATTTGACAGGCCACAACGTGACTGAACGGTATGGCTATCGAGAAGAGATGTCGTGCACTGTTAGTGAGACCGTTTCATATGAACATCAGCAATTACCGTGCTGCATCTAGAGAGTATCACCGACCGAAAAATCTGAGATGAGGCCCGATCTCATTAAATGGTTTAAAAGAAGCTGATGATGAAATTCAGAAACAAGATGAGCTCAGTGTGGCTCTTGGAAGAGAGAGGCATCCTACCCCGGAGGAAGTCATTGACGATGTTTCTGCTGCTATTACTAACCATGCAGCACGTGTCTCAGGTATTGCTAGCGCTCGTGCCGTGTCAGGAGTGTCGTCCATTTCATGGTCCACAGTACGGAAAGATTTGTGGTCTATTTTTCACTGGTACCCGTACAAAATCCAGACGGTGCAGCAACTGAAACCTCACGAATAGCGGCAACGTTCTGAATTTGCTCCTCGATTTCTGGCACGGATCGAAGTTGATGACGTGTGGCCGGGCAATATTCTATGGAGTACTGAGGCACATTTTACACTACAGTGTGCAGTGGAAACACGGAAATGCCGAATTTGGGATACTTCTAAAACGCGTCTTGTGCACTGCAGTCACCATTTGTGGTGTGGATCCACAACCACCTTTGTCCACGCTACGTTCCTCTTTGAAGAGAATACATCCAGAGGATCATTTGTACTGTGACGTCTGCATGTTATCGAGGCCTCATTGTACAGGGCGTGCTTCGGAAGAGTGCAAGTGTGTGTAAGCAACTGTTCTCATGCAGGATGGAGCCGCAACTAATGTTGCTCTCGTAATGAGATATCTGCTTGATGCAACTATCCATGAACGTTTCACCTCCAGTGGTTTTCCAGATGTATGGCTTACAATATTGCCTGATCTGAATCCGTTTGACTTTTGGCTCTAAGAATATCTATAAGAACGCATTTACCAGGCACACGATCAATCTCTACCTAATATGAAGGCCAATATGCAGGAATATGTTGCTAAGATTGCACCGGAAATGCTGCAAGGAACTGTTGTTCCGTCATTTTAAGGATGCAACATTACGTCGACGTGTCCGGTGCTCATACTGAATGAACTGTGTGAAAGGCAGTTAGTAATAAAATCAACGCATTTCTCACTTGTTTCACCTTTTCTGCCCAAGTCCGTTCCTAATCCATTTAATACGGAGACATTTCCTTATGCCTTTCTTGCATACACAGCCCCAGATTTGCACATTTTGGTCAGAACTGGAACTAATTTTTCATCGTAACGCATTAGGATGTCTATCAAGTTTCCTTGCCATATGATAATTATAGTCCACAATACTATATCTCCGCAGTTGCAGTTTAATTATAACCACCTGGTATGATGGTATGGGGGCTATTCATCAGGGCTTCCGTGCAATCTGTATTATTCAAAGAAAAAAGTGATGGATTACACAACCATTACAGCAGACCTCCTGCACTGTTTCATGCTTGATACCTCCCTGACGGCGATGGCACACACCAGCAGGGTAACTGTGCCTGTCACAAGAGTGACTCGTCCTGCACTGGCCTGGGGAGCGTAATTGTGAATTCAGGTTGATCTCTTGGCCACCAGATTCACCCATAATATTTAGTCCTATTAGCAAATATGGTTGCTGTTTACAACATACCACTGTACCGTATATGGCGTTGAGGGCAACCGTTTGTTACGGGATGTTTGTGACCTATCAAGCACGGAAGCTACCACAAAATTGCTAACAAAACCCACCTAAGTTATAACGCATGCGCGGTGCAGTTCTCTGTGCACGAACTATCGGTCTAAGACAAACGTTAATAGAACGTTTTTGTGGGATATTTAATGTACTTCATTTTTATACTGGGAGACGATTTCGTTAGAGACCGCGAGTTTTGAATTATTCAATAAAAACAAAATTGCCTTTCAGAAGCCCCCTCACCACCACACTCAGCCCCCACTGGTCAGCATTTTTCGTTTGTTGTTTATGGCACTCCTTGCTACTACCGTACTAAATTTTGCGACTACACTAATTATTTTACATATTCGCCCATACTAGTTCGCATTGATTGGGCATCCGACTCGCCGGTGTTCGGTCAGCAAATGATGTCAATTTACAATTAAATCCAGACTATTAGCCGCTTACAGGCTTTGATAAATATCAAGGTGGACATTGGAAAATGTGTACCTGACCGGGACTCGAAGCTGGGGTCTCCTGCTCACATGGCAGACGTTCTGTCCGGCTGAGCCATCGAGGACACGGAGGGTAGTGCGACTGCAGGAACTTATCTCTAGCACGCTCACCGTGAGACCCGTGGGATCCGGCTTACTACCACACACTACATTTGTAGTACCCCTGCCCACTATACTCATTACTTGCGGCAGTCAATCTACCGATTCCGGTGAGAGTTTGAGCAATGTGAGTGCATCCGCACTGAAGAAGATCGTTAGCCGGTAAGGCTTACCTTCTTCTTCTTCTTCTTCTTCTTCTTCTTCTTCTTCTTCTTGCGTGGCCTCTGTAGGACCGCATTTTCCTCTTCTTCTCCCAGAACCTCTTCATTCTTTCTCTTCTTCTCTCCCGGTCTTCTTCCGAGATCCACAATTTTCGTTTCTCCTGGCGGCTCCACTGGTGACATTCTAATGTTTTCCTGTATTCTTCTCTGTCACTGATCTCCGGCATATTAGTTGGTGTATATTGGTTCCTCCAATTTCCCTTTCCTTCGACCTTCATCACCAATTCCAACCAGTCCTTCCGCAGTTCAACAGTCCACTTGGTTCCTGTCTCTCCCCTTGTCCTCCCTGTTGTTTCCCACACTCTCTTCGTCATTCTGTCTATACTCATCCCAACTACATGCCCAGAAAACCTAGCCCTTTTGAGTCTGATTTCCCCTGATAATGTTCTTATGTTCCGCTACAATTCTTCCCTAGGTCTCTGCATCGACCTCTCTCCACCTCTTTTGGGACCTAGTATTTTTCTCAGTATTTTTCTCTCTTCTTTTCCCTAGTTGTTCTGCCCCATTTCTTCCTAGTGTCATCGTCTCAGCAGCATATAATACTGCATTCCTCACTGTTGCCTTGTAGTGGCTTATCTTTGCCTCTGTGGATATATTCTTTTTGTTGTATATCTCTCTCGTCATGCGGAAGGATGACCTCATCTTCTTTATCCTCTCTGTTATTCCCTCCTTGCTCCTGTTCCTTCTTGTTATAAATTCTCCCAGGCATTTAAATTTGACCACCATTTGCACAGTGTCGTCCGGTGTTTCCCGGTCTGCAGTGGTGTTTAATGTCTTTGTCTTGTTATAGGCGGTCCTCAGTCCCACCATTCTGGCTACCTTACTTAAGTTGTCGAGTTGTGTCTTTGCGCCTTCTTCCGTCTCACTTACTATTGATATGTCATCTGCAAAGGCTTGGCAGTCCACTTGTGCCCTGTTGTTCTTTTTGTTCCCCACATGGGTCTTTGGTATTCCCATTTCCTCGTTTATTGCTCTCCACTGCCTGATCACTTCTTCCAGTGCTATACTGAACATCAATGGTGACAATCCATCTCCCTGTTTGACACCAGTCTTGATCTCAAGTTCTTCTGCTCCTCTGACTCTCACCCTTGCATTTGTGTCTGTCAGAATTTCTTTTTTGAGTTCTTGTGTAGTTCCATCAAATACTCTGTTCTTCAGGGTCCTAACAAGAGTCTGTCTGTCGATGGAGTCTTATGCCTTTGTGAAATCTACGAAGGTTATTACAGCCTTTTTGTTTTCTAAGGCCCTATGTTCTATTAGTTGCTTCAGGATAAATATCTGTTCTACACAACCTCTTCCCTTCCTGAATCCCTCATGGTAGTCGCCAACTGTACTTTCTACCTGTTCTTCTACTCTCTTGAGCAATAGTTTTGACAGCACCTTGTATCCGACCTCTAGTAGCGATATTCTTCTGTAATTGTTTGCATCTCTCTCTTTGTGCACTGGCAAGTCAGCCAATCCAGTAGGACGGGAGGCCGAAGGACACGCGTTTAAGCTTACGCAGGCTGGCGTGAGGTCTGGAACAGGTCAAGATCTTATAGTAGCAAAAATAGTACGTAGCTTCTGGAATACTTAACTTTAATCCATAATTGGTGAACATCGGTCTGACGGTACATGCATCACAAGATAAATAGCAGTTGATAATGGCGCCTTGCTAAGTCGTAGCAAATGACGTAGCTGAAAGCTATGCTAACTATCGTCTCGGCAAATGAGAGCGTAATATGTCAGTGAACCATCGCTAGCAAAGTCGGCTGTACAACTGGGCCGAGTGCTAGGACGTCGCCGGCCGAAGTGCCCGCGCGGTTCTGGCGCTGCAGTCTGGAACCGCGAGACCGCTACGGTCGCAGGTTCGAATCCTGCCTCGGGCATGGATGTGTGTGATGTCCTTAGGTTAGTTAGGTTTAACTAGTTCTAAGTTCTAGGGGACTAACGACCTCAGCAGTTGAGTCCCATAGTGCTCAGAGCCATTTGAACCATTTTTTTTGCTAGGACGTCTCTCTAGACCTGCCGTGTGGCGGCGCTCGGTCTGCAATCACTGACAGTGGCGACGCGCGGGTCCGACGTATAGTAACGGACCGCGGCCGATTTAAAGGCTACCACCTAGCAAGAGTGGTGTCTGGCGGTGACACCACATCTCTTGTCCCCCTTCTTGTGTATTGGTACTACAATTGCATTCTTCCATCCTTATGGCAACTTCTTTGTTCTCCAGATCTGCTGAATTATTTTGGTCATGTTGTCTATTGCTTTGTTGCTTCCCCACCTTATCATCTCGGCTGCTATACCATCTTCTCCAGTTGCCTTATTATACTTGAGATCGGTAATCCTTATCTATATGAAGATGGTATCTGCTCTCTCGGACGTGTCCCAAATAACAGATACCGTCTTCATATAAGGACATGATGTGGTCGCGCGGTATCAGGTGCCACGCGGTCAGACGCACATCCACTGCGCGTGCGCGTCGGGCAGCGCCGGGCAGTTGGCGCGCTCTAGCGTGCTGACGTCGAACCAGCTCGCTGCCCGGCGCGACGCGGCGTCGCGACGCGGTGCCATTCCAGGTCGACTCCAGTGTGGCGGCGACGCTCCGCACAGCAGTGGCGCCAGGTCGAACTGCGCGACACCTGTTGCAGGCAGGGCGCGCGTCAGACGTCTGTTGCGACTCGATGTCTGCGGTCGCCAAATACATGTGAGATATGTTAAATACGTGTGTAATATTTTTGAAATGCGTGTACACGGGAAAAGGCACTGGTAAGAAGCTCATTCTAAACCCCTGGAACGATTTCAACCACATTCGGTACACAGTTTGGGTCTTGAAGGAAATATTGTGTGGGTGGGAACCACAAGTCTTCTATTGGGCTAGGGGTAGTAACATGGAAGAGAAGGGATGAGGAGTGAGGTTAGAGAGGAAGAGAAGGAGATGAATAGAGGAAGAAGAGGGGGGAGGAGCAGAGGGACGGGAGAGGGGTTGGAAGAGATGCACCGAGAGATTGGAGGGAGCACATGGACAGAGAGTGGGGGTGGAAGAGTTGGACAGAGAGAGAGAGGGAGACAGAGAGAGAGAGAGGTTCTAGGAGGTCGACTGAGAGGGGTGAAAGGACAAGATGGATAGAGAGATGTGGAAGGAAGAGATGGACCTCTAGAAGACTGGATCACACACATAACCTAGCAATGCCGGGTATTGAGCTAGTACTGAATAAGTTACGATGTCGAAACAAAATTTCACACGTTCCAGCAGTATTTGCCTCCTTTCCCCCTCCACCCCCCCCCCCCCCCCCACCAGGCATCTATCCGAGTAGACGTCTTTCGTATCGTCGATAGGCATTGGAATTTATATTACTCTTGATACTTTTAGCTTACTTGCAACAAGGTTTCTTAAAGCGGAAATGCGAAAAGTTGCGAGTATTCTATTGTTCAGCTCATATTTCTGTCTTATAACATATTGAAACAATTATCGAGGTATTTACGTATTCCCTTTCAAGAATCATTTTCGAAATACCAGTCTCTGCTCCTTCATAATGTATGTACAACGCTTATTAAAGGAACCAGAGAAACTTTACACAAAAGAATATACTTTTCGAAAACTTCCAAATATCGTACTCAGCGTGCAGTGTTGTACCTGGATGATGGTATACCTACACGATGTGTCCTGGATGGTCTTTCAGTTTAGTGACTGATTTTAGAATCACGTGAGGAACCGCGCACTAGAGACAGTCATAAGCAGATTCCGACTTTTTCTGCTGTTTTAGCTCTTGTGATAGCTGAGGCTGATTTTTGGGAAGCATTTGTAAATATTTAGAGTTATATAGATTTAAGTGCTGTGTAATATATTAATCCTGGTTGGAAGATATTTTTAATTCTTCGGTAACAGAACTGCGTGGAAAGTAAAATTCCACACATTCTTAAAGGGAATTATGACATGTGGACAGTTAACCCAAATTTCGTCGCTTGTGCACCATCTAGTACCTTAAAATGGCCGTGGAACATGTGAAATTTGCAAATCAGCTGAGTTTCTTTAATCTCTTAATATCAACACCCTCAGAAAATGACAATTTGTGTAAGTCGGCGCAGGAGCGATTGGGCACAACATGTCCGAGGCAGCGTACGACCATTTCACGAGTTTAACGCGAATATTAGAAATCCAGTAAAACGTCAAATCTCCGACATCGACGCGACCAGAAAATGATACTGCAAAAACGTGACCAACGATGATTGAAGGGAATTGTTCAAAGTGACAGAAGTACAACCCTTCCGCAAATTGTTGCTGATTACAGTGCTGGGCCATCAACAAGTGTCACCGGGCGATCCATGCAACGAAACATCGTCGGTATCTGGATTAACTGGTGGGGCGTAGGACTGCAGGCGTCGAGCACATGAACCAATGGGGTTGGTGATACAAAGTAAAGCTGCGGAAAGTAGAAAACGCCTGATAACGTCACATATAACGTTCTGTCACATCCTGATGGATCAAGGAGTAGTCATTTTTCAATGGATTGGAGAGTGGTGGGTAACAATTGTAGAAGGAGATGTAGGGATGAATACAGTAAGCAGTTTCAAATGGGCGTGGACTGCAGCAGTTGTTCGAAGGTGAAAAGATTTGCACACCTTAGCGAGGAGAGTCGCTGCAGCGGATTAACGAGCAGGACCGACGCCTTGGCTGGCATAGATATAGTCTGTTAGGTGGTTTCTCCCAAGCGGCACATCAGATACACGCCACACAGACATTTAGAACCAGTTACAGACTTGATGAGAGATTTAGTCTAGACGCAGATCCCTACTGGGGATTGGGGTAATTGCCATGTCTAATTACGTCTGTGTGGATTGGACATTAAACGTTAATATTCCTGCCTTCCTCCGGATGTGGGGGAGAGGGGGGGAGGGGGGGGGGGAGAGGAGGAGACGTGAGGAAACGCTTTCGGCTGCCAACCAGCACCGACAAACAGAAACATGAAATGAAAGGTCCAACCCGAAGCCACACAAAGTAGAGAAGGATATATATATATATATATATATATATATATATATATATATATATATATATATATATATATATATATACTCCTGGAAATGGAAAAAAGAACACATTCACACCGGTGTGTCAGACCCACCATACTTGCTCCGGACACTGCGAGAGGGCTGTACAAGCAATGATCACACGCACGGCACAGCGGACACACCAGGAACCGCGGTGTTGGCCGTCGAATGGCGCTAGCTGCGCAGCATTTGTGCACCGCCGCCGTCAGTGTCAGCCAGTTTGCCGTGGCATACGGAGCTCCATCGCAGTCTTCAACACTGGTAGCATGCCGCGACAGCGTGGACGTGAACCGTATGTGCAGTTGACGGACTTTGAGCGAGGGCGTATAGTGGGCATGCGGGAGGCCGGGTGGACGTACCGCCGAATTGCTCAACACGTGGGGCGTGAGGTCTCCACAGTACATCGATGTTGTCGCCAGTGGTCGGCGGAAGGTGCACGTGCCCGTCGACCTGGGGCCGGACCGCAGCGACGCACGGATGCACGCCAAGACCGTAGGATCCTACGCAGTGCCGTAGGGGACCGCACCGCCACTTCCCAGCAAATTAGGGACACTGTTGCTCCTGGGGTATCGGCGAGGACCATTCGCAACCGTCTCCATGAAGCTGGGCTACGGTCCCGCACACCGTTAGGCCGTCTTCCGCTCACGCCCCAACATCGTGCAGCCCGCCTCCAGTGGTGTCGCGACAGGCGTGAATGGAGAGACGAATGGAGACGTGTCGTCTTCAGCGATGAGAGTCGCTTCTGCCTTGGTGCCAATGATGGTCGTATGCGTGTTTGGCGCCGTGCAGGTGAGCGCCACAATCAGGACTGCATACGACCGAGGCACACAGGACCAACACCCGGCATCATGGTGTGGGGAGCGATCTCCTACACTGGCCGTACACCACTGGTGATCGTCGAGGGGACACTGAATAGTGCACGGTACATCCAAACCGTCATCGAACCCATCGTTCTACCATTCCTAGACCGGCAAGGGAACTTGCTGTTCCAACAGGACAATGCACGTCCGCATGTATCCCGTGCCATCCAACGTGCTCTAGAAGGTGTAAGTCAACT
Source organism: Schistocerca serialis cubense (assembly GCF_023864345.2). Classification (NCBI taxonomy): domain Eukaryota; kingdom Metazoa; phylum Arthropoda; class Insecta; order Orthoptera; family Acrididae; genus Schistocerca; species Schistocerca serialis. The sequence goes on from NC_064643.1 coordinate 155,826,552, forward strand.
ACCCTGGCCAGCAAGATCTCCGGATCTGTCCCCCATTGAGCATGTTTGGGACTGGATGAAGCGTCGTCTCACGCGATCTGCACGTCCAGCACGAACTCTGGTCCAACTGAGGCGCCAGGTGGAAATGGCATGGCAAGCCGTTCCACAGGACTACATCCAGCATCTCTACGATCGTCTCCATGGGAGAATAGCAGCCTGCATTGCTGCGAAAGGTGGATATACACTGTACTAGTGCCGACATTGTGCATGCTCTGTTGCCTGTGTCTATGTGCCTGTGGTTCTGTCAGTGTGATCATGTGATGTATCTGACCCCAGGAATGTGTCAATAAAGTTTCCCCTTCCTGGGACAATGAATTCACGGTGTTCTTATTTCAATTTCCAGGAGTATATATATATATATATATATATATATATATATATATATATATATATATATATATATATATATATATATGTTTAAACCAGCTAACTATGCGATCAGCCTCTAAAGATAACGTGATCCTGGATTTGTCGCCGTGTCATTCTCCGCCATTTGACGTCATTCAGATGCTGAACGTAGACGGCAGGCAACTCGCCCGTCCGTTCATATCATTCGGAATACAGGAGTCAATACTTTCAACTTAAACAGCTCTCCGGTAGCTGTTTGGGAATCGAACCGAGCTTCCTCTCGTGTTATACAGGCGAGCTACCGAGAAAATGCTACATTATATATTTACACTCATTCTTATCGATTCATATTTTGGCATTAACACTATTTCCTTGATTCAACTGACTGACAGTTTGGGCATTCACCTTACAGCCAAGAAAAATCATCCCGAAATCATAACCGGCAGCAGGTGGATGGTGCTATTTTAATTTGTTGTTCAGAACAGAAACATCTCTGCAAGGTTAATTTCGCAACGTGTAGCTGTTTGTGTGTCTCAGATTGTAAAGTTAATGACTTAAATGTACCGAAATGCTTTTCCACATGGCATAATACTCTACTGAGACAGATAATATCAATTATTGTTAACGCTTACCTGAATCTGGTAACTGAGGGAAGCAGTAGATAACATAGTTACCTAGAAGTAATTTAGACTGATAAAAATATTTCACTTTCAACTATGAACTGACTGACGTTTCACCTTTAGGAAAAGTACGATGCTTCACTGTGATCGAACTTGTGTTGACAAATATCTTAATCATGTTTCTAATGTCGTAGTCAGCATAAAACGAAATGAAGGAAAGAGTATTGCTTTCAACGTCCAGTCGACATTGAGGTCATTAGAGACAGAGCACGAGCTTGTATTCCGTGAAAGATGGGGAAGGAACTCGGCTATGTGCTTTCCACAGGAACCATACTGGTATTTGCCTGGAGCGATTTAGGAAAATCACGGAAAACCTAAATTCCAGTGTGCTAAGCATTGTGCCACGTCACTGGGTGTCAGTAGAAAGCCGTGTGCCCATACTACAGTGCTGTTTGTACTACATATGAAGCAGGAGACGTATGCTCTTCTAGAAAAAGAGGTAACTTTAAAAAAAAAAGATTATCCAACATACACTTTTCCAGCAAGAACCGACTCACATTAGGGACAGGTGAACCTAAAAATTGCCTCAGTATTGTGCTTTCTCGTCAGCCAATCTGCATTTTGTCACACAGTGAGTTCATCACATTATCGATAATACGTCAGTACGAAAGCACGAATATTTCGTCCATAAACGACTGCTTCATGATGGCTGCGACTGTTTATAAATAAAAGTAAACGGTTTGCTGCGTCATTCAGTTGTTTATTTCCTCTGGTACCGAGGGCCGCAGGTTTCGAATCCGCGCCAGAGGGCATGGACGTCGATTACCACTAGAGGTCTCTGCAGCCGTTGCGCCGTAAGCTGTGGCTGTGTATGGTTCTGGCCTGTGTATTATGTGAGGGCGCCACTATGGAGCACGTGGTCCTAGCGGGCAGTAGCGACGTACCTTATCGTGTATTTAAGCGCCTGCCTCTCACTCTGCGAAGCAGTCTGACGGAAATCCCGCCGCCTTCAGCCCCGTCCACCTTCTCCAATACGCCGATGACACCGCCTTCCTAGCTCCCGCCACCACCCAGCAACGCTCCCTACACCTTCTCCAATCCCATCTTGACCGGTTCATTGCTTGGTGTATTCAGTGAATGCTCAAGGTCAATCCTTCCAAGACCCAGGCGATCATTGTAGGCAAAACCACCCCTTCCTTCCGTCTCGTTGACTTCTATATCACCAGTTATGGCCGTCCTATCACCCTCAATCCCACCCTCAAGTATCTTGGCGTCACCCTTGACCGTCGCTGGCCGGAGTGGCCGAGCGGTTCTAGGCGCTACAGTCTGGAACCGCACGACCGCTACGGTCGCAGGTTCGAATCCTGCCTCAGGGATGGATGTGTGTGATGTCCTTAGGTTAGGTAGGTTTAAGTAGTTCTAAGTTCGAGGGGACTGATGACCTGAGAAGTTAAGTCCCATAGCGCTCAGAGCCATTTTTTTTTAGCCTTCACCGTCATCTCTCCTGGACCCCCCATCTTCGGACTATCCAAACCAAGACACACTCCTGACTCTGTCTCCTCAAGCTCCTTTCTGGCCGCACATGGGGTCTGGACCGCTCCACCATCCTGTCTTGCTATCCTCTGCTATACTCATCCTCCCTGGCTTCCTCTGCTACGCTCATCCCCCCAGGCTCTGCGCCCCTAATAACTTTTACAAATACCTTCAAATCCTGGAAGGCCATGCACTCCACCTCACCTATCGCATCCGTCTCCCGTCCCCCATGCGGATCCTGTATGACCTCATCCCGTTCCTGCACCTAGTCCTTTTCCTAGAACTGATATGGATCCCGCAAACTTGATCCTCCCTCTCCAGCTTGTCTCTCACATTCTCTCCCACCCCCATCTGCTGCCGCGCCTGCATTCCCACATCCCAACTGCTCTCCATCTCTCCAGTCTCCATACCTTTGCCCAAGGTGGCCTCCACCAACTCACCCTCCCTGATGATGCCCTCCTCCCCTCCATCTACCCCTCCTACCAACTTTGATCCTCCCCATCCACCCCCTGTGTTTTTTCCCAAGGGCACTTTCCCTCCCTTCTCTTCCTCCTCCCCTCCTCCCTCCCTCCTCCCCCTGGCCTCCCCTACCCCCTTACCTTCTTTCCACCCCCTCCCATCTCCTCTGCCACTGGGATCCACACCCTCCCCTCTCACTCCTCCCCCACCTTTTCCCCTTTTTGGCAGGTCCCTGGACTCGTACACCTATAGTGAACTTTCGCGCGCTGGAGATCATCGCCTAGTGTTTGTGTGCGCCGTCGTGTTTCCAGTGTTTCATAGTTTGTGCTCCATCGTTTGCGTGTGTCATCTTTGTCATCTCTGTGCGTGTCACCGTTTCTGAACGTTTTTATTTTGGACACTGCGCCCGCGAACGGCTCCGTGTGTTTTAATTTTGTATGTCTACGTTTGTATATACATCATGTCTGTCCAGAAGTTACCTCCTTTTGTATCATTAGTCATATCTGTGGCCGAAAAGCGGCGTAGTATGCCGCTGCTGGCCTACCTGTATCAGGTGTGAAAATAACAATAAAGAAAAAAAAAAAAAAAAAACCTCAGCGAAGCAGTCTGATATTCGCGTGAGTCTCTCGATATCTCGCTTCTTGACATCGTGTTTACTTTACTTACTTCCGTGTAGGAGTGGACGTTGTTGATTTCGTAAGGTTTTCGTTTGTTACCGTTTTGCTTATTATTTGTCGTTGATCTTGCTGTCTTGCTCAGTCGTCTGTCGTCTTGCGTGTCCTTCCTTTCCCGTTTGTCCGTCTTGTTGGTTCTCGGGCCGCTCCCGTTCGGTCCCTCCGCACTTTCGTTCACGGCAATGCTTCGACTCTCCTGTTCGCGCTTACAACATCTCCCACTGAAGGAAAATAAACTATTGACTGATGCTGTAAAGTTTATGATGTATATGCAGTAAACCGGAAATAGCCCATTGGGCAACGCCAGCCGTAGCAGGCCACAGTCGGCTTACCGCCATCAATAAATCCTAATATGCTGGGTTCAGGAAATGGTTGTGAACACAGTATCATTAATATTTAATGAGCGGATTAGCAAGCAGGCGGATGTACCGCTGATGGGAATACGTTTCGCAGTAAGGACGGCAATTTGACGATTAGCCGACGTGCGGGCTTTAGCTCTCAATACTCGGGAGCTGAAGCCAAATCCTGTGGACAGCAGCCGCAAGGGCCACAGGGGATTTTACTAAACTATCCAAGCTACCCGTCCCTTTAGTTTCGCCGAAATCCGAAGTGAAATATACGGAGCACCAGCCACAAAAACACTCCCGCCTCTTACCCTGTAAATTCTTGAAAAGACGTATGATTGCTTCCAACTCTCAGCGCCTTGGTTTCTTCTCAGTACAGATGTACTAATTCAGCCTGAAACCACTTCCAGAAACCATTGTTATATTTTTAATACAACACAAGTTAAATTACGTCAAGAAACTTGGCAGTTCCTACTATGCAGATCATATCACTCCTGAAAGTGATTCAGGACATGGATTTACATAAAATACAGGGCAAGTGGTGAGAATGGCAATATTTGACATCACAGAACTGATGATTCCGCATCCTGACTTACATGTAGACATTTATTCTATCTCAATTTGAATCAGTTCAGAGATTAATTTCGATTGATAACTGATACATCATCTAGCCCATTATTTTTAACTTATAAGAAAGTGTTGAACAGGTGTGCCTGAAAATGGATTGTGTCGGAAACTGCACAGTTATAACCACAATAATCGAAGAAATGGCCAGCTGACGGCGATGAGAGATTCATTGTCCAGTCTGTGTTTACAACAATTAGACGAATGAGTTCTTCACAGTATTTTTAGATTTGTCATTGATCAGTTCTGAAGATTCTCATAAAGTGATACAAAGCAATAACCTTTAGTGTGGCATCCCAGATGTGCTCAACAATGTTCATGTCTGGGGAGTTTGATGGCCACCGAAAGTGTTTAAACTGAGAATAGTGTTCCTGGAGCCACTCCGCAGTAATTCAGGACGTGAGGGGTGCCGCATTGTCATGCTGGAATTGTCCAAGTTCGTCTGAATGCACAATGGACATGAATGGATGCAGGTGATCACACATGATGCTTACATACGTGGCACTAGTCAGAGTAGTATCTAGACGTATGAGGGGTCCCATATCGCTCCAACTGCACACACCCCACACAGAGCCTCCACCAACTTCAACAGTCCCCTGCTGACATGCAGGGTCTATGGCTTCATGAGGTTGTCTCCATACCGGTACACGTCCATCCGCTCGATAAAATTTGAAACGAGACTCGTCAGACCAAGCAACATGTTTCCGCTTATCAATAGTCCAATGTCGGTGTCGAGGGGCACAGGCGAGGCATCAAGCTCTGTGTCGTGCAGTCATCAAGGGTACACGAGTGAGCCTTAGACTCGGGAACCCGATATCGACGATGTTTCTTAGAACCCGTATGTTGTTTCAGTGGCTGGTCACCACTTCGTTTTCGTGCTAGAGCTAGACTCACTGCATTCCCAAGAACGAAATCTCTCTGCCTTGCATAATCGCAGTCCCAGACGCTTCTACAAAAGGAAGACCATATTGCATCTGAAAAATTTTTGTTGGAATAGTGTCTACATCTTTCACAGTTAACTGACTTTGGTGTTTTAGATTCAATTTCATATTATTTAATCACATTCTTCCTCCAGTTTTTGGAATCACTTTTATTCTATCTTGATCGTTTACCACTGTTACTCTCTTTTACAGCATTGATTTCTTTACTCGTGAGATCTGTACTGTCTGTAGCTCTGGAAACTGGTTCGTAGTCAGGATCCTTGACTGAACAATCAGGGTCAAAATCATTCTCTTCTGCACCATGTGTGACCATTTCACTAAAAGCACTTCCCACCAGCCTCATCGATAGAGTGTCTGCTTTAGCTTATCTTGTGCTGCTGTCTGTGTGGTGACTTCATCATATATTATGGTTAAATCATCTATTCTGCTTCCAATAGATGCAAGGTTCAAATTCACTTCCTTTAAATAAATATACGAAATACAATTATTTCATGGATTTTAAAATGAAAGTGTATCGTAGGAATTACGTTAGTGCTTTGAGTATCACTTTATTGTTTACTTGCACTTACATTTTCTATGGGTGCCATTTTCTTGGACAATGGCACAGACAGGACGCTTCTTAAAGACATTTTTTGGTATTAAACTCAATATAGGCAATGACACAGTCCTACTGCACTGACTTAACTCGCAGCTGTTGTAGCTCCAATGGACGTTCAACTATTCATGCAGGTCAGTTACAGTAATTGACAATAATCATGATGTCACATTGTTGACGTAAAGTAATATTATAAGAGGCCAACAACGAATCACCAGCATTGTTGCCGGATGTTGAGAATAATACTAAAGAGATTTACAACAGTCTGCTAAAAAAAGATATTCCCTTTCTGATACAGAATTCATTCATAGCCCAAAAATGACGGAACCTGCACTTAACAGGTTTTTGCAGTAAGTCCATAGTATATGTCATTTACAGATTTATAAAAAGTCTTTTTGCGATGTTGACTAGAATGCATTCATGAACGACTGAAGTACAGTGAGGAAAATTCTTCTTCAATTTGTAGGGAAGTGTAGCAAGTGAAAAACTAGCTACAAATTATACGAAAATCAGCCTGCAATTCAACGAGTCATAAAATGATAAACCGAGGTTTCGTTTCAAAGGGAAGTGTGACGGGATATTAGCTTATCCCCCACGTTATTCAATCTGATCATTGAGCAAGCAATAAAGGAGACATTGGTGAAATTTGTAACTTGAATTAATTGTTCAGCAACAACAAATGCACTCATTAGCGTCTACCAGTGACTCAGTAATTGTGTATGAGAATACAAGTGATTTGGAAGATCTGTTTGAACGAAATGAATAGTGTCCTACAGAGACTGTGAGTAGAGTTTAGATAAGAGCAAAGGCGACACAGTGTTTACAAATTAAAATTAATGATGCTGGAATTTGTGCCATCAAACTGAGCGCATTGCCGGCGTAGCCACTGGTGCCTGTGCAGGTCCGAGGTTCAGTTCATGCCCTAGGGTGCATCCCGCAGAAGTACAGGAGTAGCAACACCACTCTGATGTCTCGCAGCTCCGCATGAGTTGTGGAAGGCATCCCTCGCTATGAGCAGGAAGCAGTCTTCATCATACCTAGCCACCAGTACTGCGACTGCAGTTGAAGAAGCCGCCAGTCCTGTGGCGCAACAGTTAGTACTAAGCATTGGCACAACAGCAGAGGGTACTTGTGTTGGTGGGCTCTCCCAGGATGTGCCATGGTTAAAAGATGGGTCGTCAGTACTGGGTCAAATAGGTGACACAGACTTCGGCCAGCGCCGGTTATTTGCTGTAGCAGTGGATGACAAGTTATAGGATGTCTTGTATGGCATGCTGGACACACTTGTTTGGGGTCGGCTTGGATGACCAAGGAGTCGCCATGAGATGCAGCGAGCAGAAAGGAGTGGGTGGGGCCACACTCTCTTGTGCCAACATTGACAGCCATTGTGGGGACGGCGGACAAGCCAAGGGGCTGGGTTGGGGCGTGTTTTCTATTGCCATGACTGGGAAAGGTGCCGGCCGTAGTCTTTTCCAGAAGATGTTGCAGGGGTGAGCAGCAGAGAGTACGCGGTCTGCCAAAAAGCAAGAGACAGTGGAATTAAGCACACCACAGAGCAGGGCAGCACCGTTTGGAGAATCACTATGATCAGTGCAGGACCTGACCAGCTTCACATAGGAATCGTCTACTTGGAGAGTGCACATTGTCTAGCCACTGGAGAGAAGGAACAGTGGAGGGCTTAGTTAATGCAAAATCGAGCAGAGAACAAACATTTTGTGGCCAAACTGGATCCTTTTCTGAGATAGTTGTTGGAAGAACAGATTATAGAGGTGTGGTGTGAGTGGAGAGAGCTGAAATAGGTTAGCGTTAATCGTTAAATCATTACGAACCATGTCAAATAAATGGCTGTATTTTACAGCAGAGCTGAAGTGCATAAGAGTGTTATATTTTATTCCGATGCGGTCATAGTACTCGTCCAGAGGGTGTGACATCATTGTTCTATAAAAGTCATAAGATAGTCTGTATTGTTCTGCGTCTCTTTGTTCATGTGGTAGTTCTCTTGTCCATTAGTGCAGGTCTGTTAGGCAGCGAAGGTCCATGGTTGTCTGTCAGTGGCAGTTGGTTGTATAAGTTATTCAATGTGACTCTGTATGCTCATTTGTAAACATATTATGGGCTGATACTATTTCTGTTTGTTGGCGTCCACTTACAAAATATTGTGGTGTGACTCACATTATTGTCTGAAAAGTACGTGGAATTGTTTAGAGTAAGTTTTTTGTTAATATATTAATATTTATTAAAGTAACTAATAATTTTTATTATACCTGCAACAGGATGGATTATTGTTTATTTCTGCTGTTATCAGTTCAAGATATTTTTTATGATGAAGTGCAAGCATTATAATTGTATGCAGCAATAGTGGCCACAATGCGTGAAGTGGTCACTTACTTTTATTCTCTTGGAGAGTGTCGCAGTCTACTAGCAGATACTTTAAACTATTCAAAGAAATTTCTTTATTACTCTCAGTGAGTTCCGTGGTGACAGTTAAACACATTAATCTGTGGTAATATATTTTGTATTTTCTGTACGTTTCATGGAAGGTAAGTGACAAATGCATTTGTTTTTACTAAAAACATACATATTTTGACAGTTGCTACAGTGCGTGGAAACCGTATTTTAACCTTGTAAACCTTGTGTTTATGAGTTGTCTAGGTTATGTAATTTCTTAGTCAGATAATATGGCGTAATGGCTTCCAGTTAGGCATTGTGGCCAGTCACCTCACAGGGCACATTGCCTGAAAATTTATTTCGCGACATGTTAATTGATAATAAGACAACAGTAAACTATAAAGTAAGTATACTGAAGAGTCACTGTATTAACAACATGGTGAAAAGCTATGTTACCTTCAATAATACTTTCATTTTAAGATGCTGTCAAATTATTTAAAAAGATCACGACTGACTGGATGCTGTAAGAAATGAAAAGATGTCGTCTGTCACAGCAATTAATTGTTCGCTTTCTCAAGAAACACAGTTGAAAGAAAAGTTCTTAAAAATTACTGTAGTTCTATTGAAGAAAAGAAGATTCTAGGAAACTTCATCTGCGTATTGGACCAAGAGAAAGAGGAACTACTCGTTAACACAGTTTTGACTTGGAGGGAAGAGATGGCAAATCAATAACGAATTTACGCCACTTGGCAATTCAACATGCAATACGGAATAATCTACCACACCAATGCGACAACAAGAAAGAGGTGGCAGTCAAGGATTAGACGTTACAATTTAGGAAGAAACATCCTAGCCTAATCCAGTGAGTTTGGCTTTAATAAAGCTAATTCCTAATTAGTATGTTTCTTGGAAAAGCGTATCTGCAGGCAGCTGTACTAGATACAACGATGATCGAATTTACTATTTTCAGGATTCCCCATTTGGACCCATTTGCATTTTCAGATGCAGATTTGGTTGCTCTGGAGGGTGGACTATGGGACGTTGACATGGTCACTGGAGACAAACTGAACAATCATAGAGAGATACAGTAAACTAGACAGACAAACGATTAGAAGTTCGACACAGAAATGTTGAAGAAATAAGTGATGGGGCTATTAAAGTAGATGGTGTCAATTCCCTCGAACACTACTTCAGATATTAGTTGAGTCCATGCCACGTCGAACTGCGGCACTCGCGAGGGCCTGACACGATATTTTGCAGGTGTACCAGTTTTTTGGCTGTTCACTTATTTCCAGAATGTCAACACTCCCCTGCCGAAACACCACTTCAGCCAAACCCTGCGTTGTAAATTAGGTCAGGAAACGAGACGCTGAAACTATAGTGCAGCAAAGTGACTGACATCAGCAGGACTGGCCACTATTTTAAAATTTAGAAAGATAGGAACCAAATATTTCCAGAACTGGAGGACAATTTTAACATCGAACGTCAATATGAGAATTGGAATATATTTTCTGAAATTAACTCGTGTCTAGCGTTATATTTAAGAGCATCGTGGGCAATAGACGGTGCAAGAACGGAGAGAACAGTAGCTGTGGAAACCTGCTGCTACTGCAGAATGCTGCATTTTAGACGGATGTGTGAGGTAATTACCGCCTAATACATACAAAACTCTATCGGTGAGAAGAGAAATTTATGGCACAACTTGATGTGAAGAAGGGACAGTTTAATAGGACTCATCCTGCGATGTCAAGAAATAGTTAATATGGGAATGGTGGAAAATGTGGAAGGTAGTTTTGTATACAGTGAGCTACTTCAGATGGATAAAGGGCCCAGTAATTGTGCGGATTCGAAACACCCGTACAACATAAGCTAATACGGCGAGTAGCATCATACCGTCCAAGAGCGAGAGGGTTTCCCATGACGTCAACAGCCCCTTTTTCAGGTAGTACATTGAAAATACTAGTAACAAGAAGTGTTTCACTCTGGTTGGTTCACTGGCTGTACGGGTAAGCGTCAAACAGCGTTTCGCAGCGGTAATGAACTCCAGGAGTCATATACTCAAATACGCAGTTTCCTCGAATGGAGTTCTTCTGGTGTTTCGTAGGTTACTGATGTTATCCGAAGTGACGAGTTGTCTCAGGAGTGAGAAATGGATCGTAATTACGATTGTAGAATGGAAATGTAGTGTGAAAGTGTTAGTAGAGAGAAATGGGCACACTTTGAGCATTGTGTACAACATTATATGTCGGAGGCGCCTTGTAAAATTCGGGAGCCTATAACTAAGTGAGAAGCGACTATGGCAGGGACAGGTTTGGCCCCCATTTATTTATGTGTGGGTGGGCTTGGTTCTTTCAGCGGTAACAGTCTCTGAAAATTCGAGGCTTACATGACGTAGAGCAATCATCAGCTATCGGTATGATATATGGATCAGGATCTCATAACAGGTTGATTTTATGTAATTAATTTCTGAATAAATGTTGCTGATTTTCTTTGTTCGTATTCTTGGCAACGCGTGAAAATGAAAATATTTTCAGCAGAATATTGTTTTCATATCAACTAAACGGATGCTATGTTTAGCATCCTGTCTGCGTTGGGATCACTGTAGTCATAAAGCTTAGTCATTTGCTGAAAGTCAGAGAAACGGATCGGACGAAACATTGTTAATTCCAGTATCGGGAAATTTACAAGAAATTGAAAGAAGCGGTAATTCTAAGAAGGCATATTCGTAAGATATTACACTCTTGAGCTATTTTCGAGTCGTACACGATATGGTCGAATTCGCCTACTAAAGGCTGGCACATTATACATCACCTAGTAACCCAAACAACCACCCAGAAAAGTCTTCCAGATACAATTGTCAGTCGTTATTAACATTTTGCATAAGAAATAATAATTACGTCCCGTTATTGATGGTCTTCTTGAGCATGGCTTCTTCAGTTTATCTTCTTCGCTACAATCTGATGACAGAGTAATTTCAGAGCTTGTTTCCACACTGACGTATCTCCTGCTCTGACCAAGATTCAGTTTGTATCCCCACAAATTTGTTTACAAAATTTTCCACCATGCTACGTGCTTTAATCTTTTCGCTACGACGTTTATCCTTTTGAAAATCATGCCGAAAAATCAGTTTCGCTTCTTTCTTTTTTTATTTCTGTACCGTTGCATTCTGTGCAGTCGATGGAAACACATGAGAGTGATCCGGATTGCTTCGAAGTCACTCTCTTGTAAAGAATATAATTCTGATTGATTTATAATATGTAAGCTCACAATGTTAAAACTATTCAAAAAAACGGTCGTCTATAGCAGTTGATGTGAGCCGCTTAGCAGAAGCCCTAAGCAAGGAAAGTTTTATGATGTGAATTAGCTTTCGTCTAAAAGGCGGACAGTTGGTGGTTACCTACTAAGCCGTTTTATGACAAAGTGTATGCTGTTCTCAGGAAACCGGAATTTATTAACTCTTTTGTATGTTTATCACTTCCCTTCGGTATTTTTAGCATAAAATAAGCGTTTGTCGTTAAATCCTGTAACTTAAATACTGCTTAAGACGATGCAGGTGCTATTTCGATTTTACATACATACATGCATTATGCTGTTTTCTGATCACCATATCAGAAAAATACTGTGATTTTTCTGCAAAGTGACTTAATTTCAAACCCCGAAATGCTTTACCTGTCACTTCTTAATTACTAGTATTTTTCTATCCGTAGCATATGTTGCTGGACGCGATCCGATATTTGGCGAAATATGAAAATTTTTGCAGATGAGATCGCGATCCATATTAAGAACATCAATGTGAAGCCATGTCCCAGAAATTAAGCTTCAAGGAGGAAAAAGTTGTGTTTCCTGGAAGTTTTCATTTCCTGATGGAGATTCACTTTGTCTATACGACAGAATAAGATATCAAGACGAATGAACACTTTGATGTGGGTCAAACACGTTCAACTGTTTCTAATTTGCTTACATACACACAAAGAGTAATGAAACAATCCTCAGAAGAAACAAATGTGAGACGGAAACGCGTAGTACTGAATGCAATCTGCAAGTTATTGATTTTGTCAACAGCTGGTACCGTGAGTGTATCCAAACAAGACACACACTGATATCATCGAAATTTGCATTGTTGTGCATATTATCAATACAATCCGGTTCATAGAGAAATGAGGCAAGACATGAAACGAAGTGCAGTTATTCGTTAACGAGCCACGAGATACCTTGTAGCACAATACTGAGAAAATATATCTGAAAAAGTCTGAATTTTTTTTTAAGTGTAGTTTTGCTTCGTCCTGGAATTTATGGCACTGAGAGAGAGGTGTTGGAATGTGGTGTCGACAGGTGATCTATTGGTCGCGAATAGCATTGTAGAGTTAGGGGTCCCATCCGAGGGACGTGTCATAACTGACAGTGTCCCGAAACTTACCTGTTTACACCGAGAGCTTGTTAATTGCAGTAGAATGTAGTTGTAGCTTGCAGTCTGTTCTCCTCCAAAGGGTTTATTACATAATAGCGCTCATAGTCACTTCCATCAGCAGGGAAAGAACTCCGTTACTCCCAAGATGAGATCGACTGAACAAACACACGTTGCCAACATTGACTTTACACACGAAATATTTCGAAACTAGATGATAAATGTAGGAGAATTTAAAAATCTATTGACGGAACTTCGGAACAAAGAGTAACAAGCTGCAGCACTATTCGTCAGATAGGATGTAAAATGAGAATCAACCGAAAATCACGAGTACAAAATTTTTCTCCCATTTTCTCTAAAAAAGGATGTCGAAGCTATTCTGAATGTGATTTACGCATTTTTAAGACCTTCAGTGGTTTATGTTGAATATTTCATTGTTTTTTTTTCTGCACATGTATAAGGGTTAGACGAAAATATGGAAACACCGCGAGAAACTCCTGCTTGAACATAAATTCAGCGAAGTCTGCAAGTTGCGCTGTTGTATTTGACCGCGAACGTAATCGGTGCCATGTTCTCAGTTCGTTTCAAGTGTCAGTCTTGGTGAGAATAGTGTTTTGTATAACTGTGAGTGCATTGTGTCGAAGCTAAGAGAATTTGAAAGTGGGCAAATTATTGGTGCTCGTATGGTGAGTGCTTCCGTAACCAAGATAGCCGAACTGTCTAGTGTTTCAAGGGGCACCGTATCCAACATATACAGGGTGTAAACGGTATAAGGCGCCAAAATTATACAGATGGTACATCTCGGTGCGCTTGACAAAAAAGTCTAATGGCATTTTCTTGTATCATGTACTTTATTTTTGTATTATTAAAACCTAGTGTTCGTAGGATAGGTAGTATACACATTTCTGTTTACGTAGTCGACCTGATAGTACACAGCGTACCGAGATTATTGCCGGCCAGAGAAAGGCAACGAGCCGACCAGAGGATTGATATCATTAGACGTGTACAACGACGTGGTGTGATAATCAGGCGGTACCGAAAAAAGGAATGTAAACGGTTTTTGGGTTGTCAAGAATGTGTAATTCGCTTTACGTGAATTGAATACAACCAGTCTGTTTCTCAACAAGTCGATAACGAAGGTCGTAGTAGTAATGACAAGCTAATATCAAACACAATGTATTTCCATTAGTACAAATTCAATCAATCACCAAGTAGGTAGTTGTGCATTAATTACAATCAACTGTTTCACCTTTTTACGGCAATGCCCTAACGAATACTAAATTCACATTATTTTCCTTCTCTACAACAACATCGTAAGGAAAAGAAAACCCATTACTTCGTTTCCTCTTACACCAATACTACAATAAATGTTCAATACGACCACCATTCGCTTCTACACAAGCTTCATTACGGCGAACCCAGTTTCGTCGCACTCGTTCACACACATGCACATTGGCCTTTATGGTATTGGCAGCATCTAAAATCTTCCGCGTCAATTTGTCAAAAAAATGGCTCTGAGCACTATGGGACTCAACTGCTGAGGTCATTAGTCCCCTAGATCTTAGAACTAGTTAAACTTAACTAACCTAAGGACATCACAAACATCCATGCCCGAGGCGGGATTCGAACCTGCGACTGTAGCGGTCTTGCGGTTCCAGACTGCAGCGCCTTTAACCGCACGGCCACTTCGGTCGGCTGTCAATTTGTCCACATTGTTTACTGGCTCAGCATAAAGAAGTTCCTTCATATGGCCCCAAAAGTAAAAATCCAGTGGATTTAAATCAGGGCTGCATTCTGGCCATCGACGTGGACCCGAACGCCCGATCCATCGTCCTGGAAGTCGACTATCCAAAAATTTGCGTATCCTGTGAGCACCATCGTGGAGGAACCATATGTTATGACGTATGCCTAACGGAATGTCTTCTAAAAACGTTGGTAACAATGTTTCCTCTAGAAACGTTCGGTAATAGTTACCAGTCAAACGTGCAAGTAAAACATAGGGCCCAATAATGTAATTACCGAGCATACGCGCCCACACATTTACGGAAAATCGTCGCTGAAAATGTGTTACCACTACGTGGCGAGCATTTTGTACACTCCACGTGTGCATGTTATGGAAATTAGTTATTCCGTCGCGAGTGAAACACGCTTCATCTGTGACGAGTATTTTGTTGACAAAATGATGCTGCGCAGTGTGTAACAAAAACCACTCTGAGAATTCACGTCCTGGAGGGAAATTTTGTTCTTCCGATGCTTGTACGCGTTGAATGTGGTAAGGCAGCAGTGTGATGAACGGCAGTGTGCGATATACCCACGTGGTGGGCGATGTTTCTAGTACTCTGAGATGGATCCTCCTGGATGCGGTCCAGAATTCTTTATTCAGCTTCCAATGTACGATCGGCGCGTTGTGGGCCTCTGCCTTCTGCGCGGGGCAGTAAAGAGCCAGTATTTCTCAATCTAAGAAAATTAAATATGTACTCGTCAGTTGTATTCTGTCATGATGTAGCAAAAACGGAAAGCATATCAGATCAGAAGATACGTTTCGCATACGGACGAAAATTTACAAAGGTGCAGATAACTACTGTACTTCATTAAGAAGTAAATGCATAACAATCGCATGGAAATTGAGAATTACAACGACACAAACCTTTGGTGCACAGCAGCAAATGTCTTTCATGCAGGAAGTCGTCGTTGTGGGAAGCGTTCTCGATAAATTCGTACAGCTGCCTTCGCAACACCTTTTGCCTCGCCATAAATTAAATGCATATCGCATAGTTCAGCTATAGTATATCTCCTTGCCATCCTAACAGTTAACAGAGTTGCAATAACATCTGCACAGGTTACTCTCCAACTGTCGTCGCTCGGTGTATTACAATGACGCAGCCACTCAGGCCGCAGTTGCCTGTGTGCTTACGGTTTACGCTCGCGATGTCAATACGCGCTGCGGGCAATAACAGGAACCGATTGCTTACGTACGTGCACGGCCAAGTATCTACTTTTCCAAACCCATTATCCTGAGACGAACTGTTTTTTTTTTTTTTTTCTGGGACAACCGTAGGAAATACGCAAACACGTTACTAGACTTTTTTGTCAAGTACTGCGAGATGTGCCATCTGTATAATTTTGGCACCTTATACCGTTTACGCCCTGTATAATAGCGTGTTTCATGAAATCATGTAAAAATTGAACAGCACATAGAGAACACTCCACTGCACAATATGAGCCAGGCAACCTGGGGTCAGAGAGGCCAGCTCAAGGAGTAACAGAAATAAAATCACATTACTGTGTAATTTTTTGTTTACATTTGTTAACAACAAATACCATCATTGACACAACGAACGCAATGTTTGTCCTATACCTTACAAAATGTGGGGAAACTGACGGTCATCAACTTCAATGCATGCATGACATCGGTGAGCATGATTCTGAAGCACCCTGACAAATATCCCCTATGTGTTTAGAATCTCATCACAGGTAGCTACAATTCTGCCAACTAATTCTACCTCTGTTCCTACTGGGTTCTCATACACAAGTGACTTTAGATATCCCCACAAAAAGTAATCAAAGGGATTCAGGTCAGATGACTTCGCTGGCCACGGAATAGGACGTCCCTTCCAATCCAGCGAGCAGTAAATACAGCACTGAGATGGTTTCGAACATCCACACTGAAGTGAGGCGGTGTACCGTCGTGTTGTATCCACACCCTCTCACGAATAGCCAAGGGTACGCTCTCCAACAACTAAAGTAGAACGCTTCGCACGAACCTCAAGTACAGGTGGCTATTCAGACTGCCAGCGAGAAGATATGGCTCGTTTCCCTTGTAAGAAATAAAGAATGTACATGTAAATAAACAGCACGGTATGGGTAGCCTTGTACGCATGTTAGTTGTAGATAAGCTGGAAAATACGTAGTAATGCTATACAAAGCTGGCAGCGCAACTTGCGGCCTTCGCTGAATTTATGTTGAAGCACGCGTTTCTCGCAGTGTTTCCATATTTTTGGCCAGGTTCCCCACATGAAGTTGTCCAGTGGAGCATCCTCTACGTCCTGCTAAACTCTTGCACGAGGTCACAGAAACACCCTCTATGCCGCATGTAGAGAAAGCGGAAAAACGTCATCCTCTAAATCACAACGCGGAATAATAGTGACAGATGATCGTTGAAGGGGACTGTGCCGACAAATGGTTCAAATGGCTCTGAGCACTATGGGACTTAACTTCTGTGGTCATCAGTCCCCTACAACTTAGAACTACTTAAACCTAACTAACCTAAGGACATCACACACATCCATGCCCGAGGCAGGATTCGAACCAGCGACCGTAGCAGTCGCGCGGTTCCGGACTGAGCGCCTTAACCTCGAGACCACCGCAGCCGGCACTGTGCCGACAGATATGAGGACGACAACAGTAGAAGTCACTGCAGAAGTGAATGTCGCACTCGCGAATCCTGCCAGCACGAAAACAACACGAACGGAGCTGCAGAACCAGTGAATTGTAGGGTGAGCTGGAAATCCAAAACCACTCGCCAGTGATCCAAATACCCGTAAGAGTGAAACGTGGAGCCGAGACGCCATAATACCTGGTCTATAGGGCAGTTGAAGAAAGTAATTTCGTCATATGAGTCTCGTTGAACACTGTTTCCAATTTCAGCTCGAGTTTACCGCCCAGGAGTGAAACCTGGAGGGGATGCTGTAATGATATTGGCACCTATGTGATGGGAATCTGTGGGTGCGTCACTACTGGGGATTGTGTGACGATTTCTGCTGATTAGGTCCATCCCACAATACAATGTTTGCTCCCCGATGACGATGTTGTCTTCCACGTCGACAGGGTCACTGTTCACGCAGCTCGTATCGCCCATGACTGAGTTTTTCGGCCGGCCAGGGTGGCCGAGCGGTTCTAGGCGCTACAGTCTGGAACCGCGCGACTGCTATGGTCGCAGGTTCGAATCCTGCCTCGGACATGGGTGTGTGATGTCCTAAGGTTAGTTAGGTTTAAGTAGTTATAAGTTCTACGGGACTGATGACCTCAGAAGATGAGTCCCATAGTGCTCAGAGCCATTTGGACCATTTTTTGAGTTTTTCGGCACGAGGAAGAATTTTCCTATCTCGGCTGGCCACCACAGTCATCTGATCGTGAGCCTGCTTTGAAGAAAAGGTTCCATTTTCGCTATTCACCTCCATCACTGTTACGTGAAATTGCCACTACTTTGTAAGAATAATGGTATAAGATAACCCGAAAACTACACAGGACCTGTATTAATGTATTACCAGAGCACTAGAAGCAGTTTTCAATACGAACCGGTTTCCTGCTCCATATTACGAGAATAGTCTGAAAGGTTTCCGACCTAACGAGGAAACAATGTATTTTTTCTTCAAATTTATTTTTATTTTTCACCATTACCACTTTGTAAGCCCAGCGATGGTCCAATCTCTGTAGCCCGTCCAAGTAATACTGTCTTTATCTGCAAAATAGTTGTTGACGAAAGTGGTGGCCTCTTCAGTAGGCGCATATTTCTGCGCTCTGAGGCCAACTTTCAGCCGAGGGAACAAAAGTAGTCGCTTGGGGCTGATCCGATGAGTGGAGTAGTAGTGATTAAGCAGATGAAACCGAAAATGGTGGATTTTCGCCATGGCAACCGCTGAGGTGTGAGACGACGAACTGTTTTGGTAAAGCAAAATTCTTTTCTTCCGTAAATATGACTATTTTCCTCAGTTTCCGCTCTCAGCTTGTAGGGTAATATGATATAGTATGAACCTGTTATAGTTTTTTATTTTTCTCCATCACTTTTTGGTGAATCTGACTGATATTACCGCCAGTGGTTGCGGTTTTTGGCCGTCCCGAACGTTCGTCGTCACCCAAGCTGGTCTCGTTGAAATTCAGCTGCTCCGAGATTTCATGGTGATAAATGATGGTGTAGAGCCCTGTGGACTGCGTTCTATTCGTGTTTAATTTGTGTAGGCGTACCGCATTTCAAAAGCAGAAATCTAATGATAGCTCGATATGTTGTGACTTGGCGAGACAGCCAAGCCACTACGAGGTAGCCGAAAGGCACGCGTTTAAGCTCACGCAGGATGGCGTGAGGTCTGGAACAGTTAAAGGAGTTGAGTCTAGTAAAAAAAAAGTACGTAGCTTCTGGAATACTTAACTTTAATCCATAATTGGTGAACATCGGTCTGACGGTACATGCATCACAAGATAAATAGCAAATGATAATGGCGCCTTGCTAGGTCGTAGCAAATGACGTAGCTGAAGGCTACGCTAACTATCGTCTCGGCAAATGAGAGCGTAATTTGTCAGTGAACCATCGCTAGCAAAGTCGGCTGTACAACTGGGCGAGTGCTAGGAAGTCTCTCTAGACCTGCCGTGTGGCTTCGCTCGGTCTGCAATCACTGATAGTGGCAACACGCGGGTCCGACGTATACTAACGGACCGCGGCCGATTTAAAGGCTACCACCTAGCAAGTGTGGTGTCTGGCGGTGACACCACATTCCTCCCCCACAAATCGGCGTACGGTTGTGTTATAAGGCTTCCGCCCGCCGTGGAGAGGACCCCATGTTGACGTATGCGACGAGGCTGTGCCACCCGCACCCTGCCATTCGGTCCGAGGGGAGCTAGGAAATGCCTGAAAACCTAGTCCAGGGTGCATGCCAACATGCGGTGTACGCGCCCGTAGAGAGACAGGAGGGGCCGAAGGGTCGACCTCCATCGGGTCGGGGCACCCGACAGGCGAAGACGCCATGTGGTCCGGAGCGGGCAAGAGTTCCATGGCGGAGGACAACGGGTCACGGCAAGCAATCGGCGACGCGTGACCCAGGGAGGCGCCCGGCGGTTGCACCGACGCGTCCACTGCGGGCGTCGCCGGCGGGATAACAGGCGGCGGCGGCGGTGGCGGCGCGTCGCCATGGGGCAAAAGGGAAGGCATCGTCGTTAACACCTGGGGCTGAGGCGAGCCAGTAGAGGGGTCCTCAGGGCGCTGACCGGACGGCACCGTCGCTGAAAGCAGACGGGGAGCGGCAGAACGCGTGCGACGACAGAGGCGCAGCTGATTGAGATGCCGACGCACCTCACCAGAGGCCCCCAAATCAGATACATAGCACGGCCGAGGCAGCGAAGAATGCGCCCTGCGAGCCAACGCGGTGAACCTCGATAGTTGCGGTAGTATACAACGTCGCCTGGGGCAAAAGCAGGTGTCCGCCGCTGCACAGGAACCTGATGCGACGGATGTAACAAAGACATCAAGGTGCGATGAGGGCGACCGTGCAACAACTCAGCCGGCGAGCGACCATCTCGGGGCTGAGAGCGATACGTGGACAAAAAGAGCAATAACGCGTCCTCCCGAGAATGCAACTCTTTCAACTTCAACATCTGGGACTTGAAAGTCTTGACCAATCCTTCAGCGGCACCGTTTGATTGTGGCAAAAACGGAGCGGACGTCAGATGTTAAATACCATTGGCCTTGCAGAATGACTGAAATTCTGCGGACATGAATTGTGGGCCATTGTCGGAAACAATAGTCTGTGTAAGACCTTCAATGCAAAAGGTAGCAGATAACGCTTGGATGGTGGCAGATGACGCCGTGGAAGACAGCCGGACAACAAAAGGAAAATTACTGAATGAATCTACCACAACCAATCATCGAGCATTCCAGAATGGACCAGCAAAATCGATGTGTAAGCGTTGCCAAGGGGAAGTGGCTTTTGGCCATGCAAAGAATTTCCGCGGTGGTACGGATTGTTGTTCGGCACACGCCATGCAAGAAGAGCACATATTCATAATCGCGGCATAGATTACGAACCAAGTACAGTGCTGACGAGCAATTTGTTTCGTTCGCACTATACCCCAATGTCCTTGGCGGAGAGGTCGTAAGACAGAGGACTGTAACGAACGTTGTACCACGACCCTTGACTGATCATTATCGGAACGCAGTCCGCCCCAGTAGCTGAGTGGTCAGCGTGACGGATTGCCGTCCTCTGGGCCCGGGTTCGATTCCCGGCTGGGTCGGAGATTTTCTCCGCTCAGGGACTGGGTGTTGTGTTGTGTTCATCATCATTTCATCCCCATCCGGCGTGCGGGTCGCCCAATGTGGCGCCGAATGTAATAAGACCTGCGCTGTGGCGGCCGGACCTGCCCCGCGAGGGGCCTCCCGGCCAATGACGCCAAACGCTCATTTCCATTTCCATCGGAACGCAACAGCAAAACACCAAGTCGTACAAAAAGTCTCTCCTTGTGAGCAAAAAATCGGCGAACCAACGGATCCCCGATCCGTGACTGTGACAAGGGCCATTGCGTAGCAACAAAACGCAGAACGGTAGCAAGAACAGGGTCGGCAGTTGTGGCTGTAGCTACACGACGAAAATCAATCGGAAACGATTCGACCACGTCATCGGTTTCCGAATCAATGAACTTGCAAGCAAGTTTGGAGGAATCGAATGCTCTATCCTCAGCAACAGGCAAACGGGATAACTCATCGGCGTTTCCGTGCATAGCAGTGGACTGATACAAGATATCGTAGCGGTACTGCGAGAGGAAAATAGACCAGCGAATGAATTTCTGCGCTGTACGTGGAGGTACAGGCTTGGTCGGCTGAAAAAGCGATGTCAAAGGTTTGTGGTCGATGATGATGGTAAAGTGACGACCATACAAGAAATCATGAAACTTTGTAACACCTAATACGAGAGCCAAAGCTTCTTTCTCGATCTGTCAATTATTTCTTTGCGCAGACGAGAGCAGTTTGGACGCAAAAGTAATAGGGCGATCGTGCGATCCATCTTTGTGCGCAAGCACAGCACCGATCCCGAAATCCGATGCATCCACCATCAACAGAAGGGGTTTCTGGGGATCGAATGGCGTAAGGCAAGTATGGGAAAGCAACGCCGATTTCAACTGGCGAAAGGCGCGTTCGCATTCCGTCGTCCAGACGAACGGAACACCTTTACGGCGTAAGCGATGAAGCGGAGCTGAAATGGAAGAGGCGTGGCGCACATATTTATGATAGTAATTGATTTTTCCCAGCACACTCTGTAGCTGCTTCAAATTCTGCGGCAAAGGCAAGTCTTGTATGGCACGGAGGTGCTCTGGACTGGGATGAATGCCTTGGGCATTGAGTACATGTCCCAGATAGGGTAAGTCACGAGCAAAAAACACACATTTATCCTTCCGCAAGCGAAGATCATTTTGTAGCAAGACCTGAAATAATGTTCTGAGATTGGCTAAATGTTCTTCTTCCGTCTTTCCGGAGATCACAATATCGTCCAGATAGTTTGCTGCAGTAGGGACCGACGCACAAACAGTTTGCTGATATTGCTGAAACAATGCAGGGGCGGATGCACGCCCGAATGGCAGTCGTTTGAATCGATGCAAACCAAGATGCGTGTTAACCACCAAAACGCGCTGGGGTTCTACGTCCACCGATATTTGCAAGTACGCATCTGCTAGGTCCAACTTCATAAAATATTTACCCGGGCACAATTTGTCAAAAAGATCGTCTGGGGGGGGGGGGGGGGGGTAAAGGAAAAGTTGTAGTCACTAGTTGTGGATTCACTGTTGCCTTGAAGTCCACACAAAGTCTCAATCTTCCGGAAGGCTTTTTCAAAATTACTAAGGGTGATGCCCAGAGAGAAGCCTGCACACGTTCAATTTCACTTTGTAATTCCAAATCGCGTAATGTTTTTGCGACCTCATCACGCAATGCGTGGGGAACATTGCGCACTCTGAAAAATTTCGGTTGCGCGTTTACTTTCAGTTCCAAATGTGCTTTATAGTTCTTAGCACAACCAAGGCCCGGTGCAAAAATGTCTGCAAACTCTTCACATAGACGAGAAACACTGTCTGAAGGCACAGTCTGGTTCACTGATAGGACCTGATTGACTATAGACAAGTTAAACAACTGAAATAAATCTAAACCAAACAAGTTCACTGCAGAAGAAGAATGGAGGACGTACAATGACACAAGTTTTGTTTGTCCCTTGTATGTTGCAAGAAGGCTGCACTGTCCTAACACAGGGATTGCTTGTCCTGAATAACTACTTAACATTTGCGGCATGCAACGGAGGTGTGCCCAGCTGTTTGTACGTGTCTTGATTGATCAAGGAAACTGCACCTCCGGTATCGAGCTGGAATGGTATCACGTTGCCATTAATGTCCAAGTCTACAAAAAGTTTATTCTCCTGCTGACGACAAGAACGACTGTCTCGTGCAGCGCGAACTGACACTGGTACAGAACCACTTGCGACTTGACGGGATTTCCGGCGATGTTGATGCACACTATTTGTGGGACTAACACAGTCACCGTTAGAGAGAGTGGCACTGGACGGAGTGGAATGAACTACATGAATTTCCATGGGCGAAGGTTCACGAGCCAGAGTATCCTTGGTTCATTCCGATTCCGGCGCGAAGCAAAGGCCCTGGAATGGTTGTGAGTGTCCGTTCTGAGCTTTTTCTGGCAAACACTTTGAACATGTCCTTTTTTATTACAGAAAAAGCAAATAGCCTGGCGTGACGAGCAATTCTCACGCGAATGTCTAGTAGCACACCGCAGGCATGATTTTAGCACTGCATTTGCTTGCCGGCGCGGGACACGCGGCTGAGAGTTTGGCGGCAGCTGCGCGGACGGGCGCGAGGGCTGTTTACTGTTCCGTGCAGCTTGCCCGGCGTGTCGGTTAATGTGACACACAGCTGGTGAAATTTCAAATGATTCCTGAGCAAAGTCAAGTGTGTCCTGCCGATCCGATATGTCTATCACTTGTTGAAGGGAGGGATTGACTAGTTTCAAAATCTGTTCCCGTATACGAACATCAGAAACGTTCTGTGCAATAGCATCATGTACCATAGTACCTGAATAAGGGAGTCTACATTCACATTCAAAAGCACAATCCCTAGTAAAGCCTTGCAAGGTTGCAACCCACTCCCTATTAATCTGACCGGCCGTACGTTTTGTATGAAAGAACATATACCGTTTGGCAACTACATTGACTGATTCTTTGAAATATGCATCTAAGGCAGACAAAATTTCTTCGTAGGACAGAGTTGCTACGTCACGTCCGGGAAATAATTTGACTATCACACGGTACTTGGACACTCCGGCACACGATATTAAGAAAGGCTGCCGCTCGTTACCTTGAATTCTGTAGGCGGCGAGATGGAATCCAAATTGGCGTGACCACTCCACCCAGCTTTCCAGTGCAGCATCAAAAGGACGAAAAGGTGGTGCAACTGCGTGTTGTGGCTGCGTGAGCGATGGAGCGGCGGCTGCCGCATCGTTTTGCAGTGCACGTTGACCCTGGACGAGCTGTCCAAGGGCATCCAATAAGGCCAGCATCAGCTGATTCAGCAAGCGATAAAATTCGGACAGTACATCTGGAGATTGTGGCGAAGCTATGACACAAGTATATCAATATAGGTACGAACGCAGAATTCTCGTCGCCAAACTGTTGTGACTTGGCAAGACAGCCAAGCCACTGTGAGGTAGGCGAAAGGCACGCGTTTAAGCTCACGCAGAATGGCGTGAGGTCTGGAACAGTTAAAGGAGTTGAGTCTAGTAAAAAAAAAGTACGTAGCTTCTGGAATACTTAACTTTAATCCATAATTGGGGAACATCGGTCTGACGGTACATGCATCACAAGATAAATAGCAAATGATAATGGCGCCTTGCTAGGTCGTAGCAAATGATGTAGCTGAAGGCTATGCTAACTATCGTCTCGGCAAATGAGAGCGTAATTTGTCAGTGAACCATCGCTAGCAAAGTCGCTGTACAACTGGGCGAGTGCTAGGACGTCTCTCTAGACCTGCCGTGTGGCGGCGCTTGGTCTGCAATCACTGATAGTGGCGACACGCGGGTTCGCCGTATACTAACGGACCGCGGCCGATTTAAAGGCTACCACCTAACAAGTGTGGTGTCTGGTGGTGACACCACACTATACTCTTGATTTTGTACCATATCACAAAAACTGTCGCACTGACTTAGTAAAACGAGTGTGAAACACGAACAGCACGTCCAATATGGCTAAAATTTTGATAAGTGTCGTACTATGGATATGCAAACAAATTCTTGCATTTTTGTTGACATGTGATTCTATCTTCATCTTGAGGTTGGAAACTTTTCGCATTACCCGGAAAAGGTGTCGTCAAATGGTTCAAATGGCTCTGAGCACTATGGGACTGAACTTCTGAGGTCATCAGTCCCCTATAACTTAGAACTACTTAAACCTAACTAACCTGAGGGCATCACACACATCCATGCCCGAGGCAGGATTCGAACCTGCGAAGGTGTCGTCTTTCGGGTGGTTTGATATTTTTGTGCAACCCCTTTACCTTGACAACATCATTGAAGGTTACTCAGATTTTAAAAGTATTAAGTACGGTTAAATGATGGTTTCCTAATTTCAGCTCCCAATAAACATATAGAAGAATATGTTCAGATGAAGGATATTTCTTTCGAACATTGCAATGTTACTTCTTCAGCTAAAGTTTATAGTGCGTTAACATGACTCTAAAGGTGGGGAAGTGAATAATTTCTAGTCGTTATAGATTTGTCTGATTGTATTCAACATTCCGCCAGCATAGAAGCTAATCGGGCAAACCTCTTTGTGAGCCTTGGGAAGCAGAGAGCACAGTGCTTGATTAGGCGCTCCTAACAGCAGCGGTTAATATTTTATGCACACAACCGTGAGCTCTATCACCGAAATTTTTTTCACGTACACTATGTTACCGCAGTGGAAATCGGTCTTTTTGTGATGAGGTCAGTACCAGAAAGAATATAGAGAAAATCTTTTACGACGACCGCGAGTTTATTGGTGTTTAGGCCTCGCAGAAGTATGTTGCCATCTTATCCAGATATGTTTACAGAGCTGTTGCCAAGAAATCAACACCATTGGCTCCGCATGTGACATCACTCCGCATGTGACATCACTCCGTATATCATTTCTTTTTATTACTTAGTAAACTTCCTGGCTGATTACAACCGTCTGCCGGACCGAGAGTCGAGCTCAGGAACTTTGCCTTTCACGAGGAATTGCTCTACCAACTGAATCACCGAAGGGCGACCAATGACCCGCCCTCACATCTTCATTTCCGCCAGTGCCCTGTCTTCTGCCTTATAGATTTCATAGTTCTCCTGCGAAGCTTACGGGACTAGCACTCGTGGATGAAACGATATTGCAGACACGCAACCACACAATTTTAATCCGCCAGGAAGCTTCCTATCAGTGCACACACCTCTGGAGAGTTAAGAATCATTCTACTTATTAGTAATTCATCGAAAGCTTTAAATTCCATATCGAAGTGCTTTGTGAGCACTAGATACGCAATCTAGATACAAAATATTACTAACAAGGTTGGACGCTGTCTAAGTTTTAAGCATCTTGTAAGTTGCTGAAATTATAATATAGTGCCGGACCTTACGGAAGTGCCAAGACCGAGGCTGCGCGAGGGGGTAAAGATTATGTAAAGTCGAGACCCATCAGAGATTAACCAGACTCCAGGAAAGCCTGTAGATGGAACTACGCCACCCGCCTGAGTACCCGAGAAATTTTCAAGATTTCCGTACGCCGGGTAAACCTCAGAGCACGCATATATACATATAATCCCAAACTTGCTTAGTGGCATTTACAAAGAATTATATCAAGTGCTTGCCATAGCATGTAGTAGCTTGCGTGGAAGACGTTGATTGTGAACGAAATAGTGAAATCAGATCCAAGTAATTTCCGCAAATATTTTGTGCATCTCCTGGAGAGTCTTCTCATAATACTAAACTAAACTCCGCCCGAACTGGCCATGAACGCCTAGCGGTATCGACCGGTCGCCGTGTCGTCGTCAGCCCACAGGCGTCACTGGATGCAGATATGGAGGGGCATGTGGTCAGCAAACCGCTCTCCCGGCCGTGTTTGCCTCATAAGGGTTGAGTGCACCTCGCTTGCCAACGGCGCTCGGCAGACCGTATCACCCATCCAAGTGCTAGCCCAAACCGACGGCGCGTAACTTCGGTGTTACCACTGCGGCAAAGCCGTTGGTCTTCTCATAATACACGATGCATTATTTCATAAATTCAAGATTCCAATGCGATAGCACCACCTCTACTAACAGCTACTTGTCGTAATACTGTAAAGTAAAGCAAGTTTCTGTTACGCTTTCACGACTAAACCCCTGAATCGATTTTGATGAAATTTCGTATGGACATGGCTTCAACGTTGAGGGATCACATAGGCTATTTTAGGAAGTGTTTAGTAAAAAATATTTACTGATAAGAAAGGTATAACCACAGTCTAAGGTAACATTGCGACACTTCGTCTCGTTTTTCTTACCCCCAATGGCAACAGCGCCCCAAACGGCCAGCAAGCGACTATTGTGAATATATATCAGATGAGTGCGAATTGATTTATAACAAAATTCTTACAATAGGGAGTGTATGTAGCACCATCGATAACAAATAAAAAGTGGCACCACATTTCTCAGTGTTTAGTGTCCTAAGGAGGACCCTGGGAGACACGAAACCTCGTAATACAGGACAGTTTATTTACGAGTCTCGTGTAAAGTACAAAGATTCACTGAGTAATACCGTTTTGCTTTAATAACAAAAAATAGCAAGTAAACGCCAGAAAACCTGCCCTTCTGCGATAATACGTCTTATCTCTATCCCACAAAGCAGACTTTTGTTCGCTACACTTTCAGTCAAATCAGTGAATGAGGGACGTAGTTCTCTGCCTCGTGATGGCTGGGTGTTGTGTGATGTCCTTAGGTGAGTTAGGTTTAGTTCTACGTTCTAGGGGACTGATGACCATAGATGTTAAGTCCCATAGTGCTCAGAGGCATTTGAACCATTTTTGAGGGGCGTAGGAAACCTATATGGAACGTAATGCCTACATTATTTAACACATCAGATAAGCCACCACGGCTGTAGCTGAAGGGAAAAGCACACAGACGTGAAAGCAATTCATCAAAAGCAATAACACTGTTTCCCAGCACAGGAGAAACCAGTTCCAGAATTGTTGCTAAATCTCAACCTCAAACTGCAAGAATATTGAACACATTCGCTTTTGAAGCAAAAGTGATTACATTTGCCAAAATATTCGTATTTAGAAAGTCAAGTGAAGCGGAAGAAAGGGCTCCATATTGTTTTAAGTATCAAGGAAAGCGGTTATGATAATGACAACAGACAACAGAAATATATACTTCTTATGCATGAAATGTGTTTATACTCTCATGCTTTTAACGGAATAAGCTGTAAATGTAGACATACTCGGAAGTATTTCTTCACGAATGAGTTGTATTTTACGCCACTGAATCAGTGATTCGGCTCTTTGTACAGGTATTTCGCGATAATTCACGTCTCTTGGTATTTTACTAACGCATGGGACGCAAAAATGTAAAATCTTTTAATTAAGTAGAAAATAATGAAAAGCAAACATAATCCTTAAGAGGCACATGACCGTTTGCTTTCTCACCGTTTGGAGCGCTTTCAGAGCAGATTGTCGTGACTGTATGTATTAGACTGTGGGTATATCGCGAAATATGGAACAATAATTACTCTTTGAAGAAGTTTACTCTTTAACTTTGCAACAGTACCATATTTGTGAAAACATTTTTATTGTTTGATATGGTGTTCATCATACGATTCAGCGTAATGAGTACAATGCTAATACAATCCTCACCGTGTTTCATCCATATTTCCATATTAATATCCGTCACAAGCCTGTTGGATTTTAGCTGCTAGTCTCTTATAGCTTCCGACGCAGCCGAAGACTGACAACGAAGGCATCACATAAGTGCTGTACCACAAACGGAGGGCCGTCATGCCTTATATGTAGAACGTGCGAGTCTCTAGTGTGGCTGCATTCGATAATGCGTACGAGCGCAGTAATGGGTAACAGGCCGACATATGACATCAGCTGACATTTCTGCACGAGCAAATGTAGTATTATTCGCGCTGCAACGAAGTACAAATTCTTTTTTTTTCTTCGGCAGTTTAAAGCTATTTAATAGTTTTAAAAAAATCCATATTTGATATTGGCACAATCATCATAGCAAAACCACTTACGTTTCAAGAGCTAGTGGTCTCCTCCCTATTTTCAGCGACATTTTGCCCACTCGGCAAATTTAATTTCGAAACGCTAAGTATCAATCACTGAAGCTAAAAGTGTAAGTAATGACTGACATGGGAACGTCTATATTCATATGAGTTTTTGTGGTGTCAACGCCAGACACCACACTTGCTAGGTGGTAGCCTTTAAATCGGCCGCGGTCCGGTAGTATACGTCGGACCCGCGTGTCACCACTATCAGTGATTGCAGGCCGAGCGCCGCCACACGGCAGGTCTAGAGAGACGTCCTAGCACTCGCCCCAGTTGTACAGCCGACTTTGCTAGCGATGGTTCACTGACAAATTACGCTCTCATTTGCCGAGACGATAGTTAGCATAGCCTTCAGCTACGTCATTTGCTACGACCTAGCAAGGCGCCATTATCATTTGCTATTTATCTTGTGATGCATGTACCGTCAGACCGATGTTCACCAATTATGGGTTAAAGTTAACTATTCCAGAAGCTACGTACTTTTTTTTTACTAGACTCAACTCCTTTAACTGTTCCAGACCTCACGCCATCCTGCGTGAGCTTAAACGCGTGCCGTTCGGCTTCCTCCCAGTGGATTGGCTGTCTTGCCAGTCCACAACAGTTTTCATTCGCGTACCTAAAAAGAGCTTCAGAGTCGTAGATGAATGTTGTACGTTTAACGTTTCATAATCCACTACTCTACGACAGTCAGTTTAATACCGCGATTACGCATTCCAGTTGCACTCTTATCATCAGTTACTTATTGAATAGTGTAACAAAAAATTTAGAGAAACACCACATGAAATTAACCACGGCGTAGTTTGTGATATCGTATCTAAATGATAATCGTTATGGAATCCCCTTGATATTTTCCTTCACAGTGATGTGGCGCTAAAGACCACTAAATTCAGTTATGTCTAGTGCCTAGACCGTGGCCACAGAAAGCGTCCTCCTTCCGCAGTGACTCCAGTTTCGCTGTTGCTATACATCTTCATAATTTTGAAATTTATGCTCTCTGCCTTACTTAACTTGATTTCAAATTACAGTGAATAACAGTGTCGAGGTTCAGCTTTCGTAACATATCGCTGTCTTCATTTAATAAGATGTGGAGAGAGGCGGATTTATAACCTGACGCTCTGTTCCCCCGGTTCGCTACGTAACTTTATGTATTTTCCATACTCTCTCTGGAAAAGGAAGATAGTTTGTAAAAACATACGAGAACTTTAGGCAACGAAATTTAAAAAGAAATCATTAAAAATCATTAACATATTCTGGAAGTTGGTTGTTCCAATTTAAGACGACAGATTTCATTTACTAAACGACGTACTTGGAAGGGAAGTAGTAACATTAGTGATAATGTAATAATATGCCTGGTATCGCACAGATAAAAATATTGACTTCAAAGCTGTGTCTCAGAGACACGTGTACTCTCGTACAGGTTTTTAGTGGCAAGACACAATCAATACCCTCGCTGCAAAATGGCTATGGTAATGTTACGAATGTCAGCGCCTGAAAATCCGAGTTACAACATAATTTTACGAAATTCCTTCATCAAAGAAGACGCAGTAAATGTTCCAGAATACTAATGAAGAACAGATGCCAATGTAAATAATTTATAAGTAGATACTCTCGATGTAGCGAAGTAACTTGAATCCGTCAAGACCAATCCTGCAATCCAAATTTTAATGTAATTCGAAGGGTTATTGACACGTTTCACTGGAATTTTCTGTAGAATTTTTGAACATTATGAAATACGTCACCGAAACGATTTATAGTCACGTAGCCAGCACAGGTACTGTAAATATTATTGTCGTGAAACACAGCTGACTCATTATTCACGTGAAGATGTGAGTGCTATCGATAAAATATCTCAAGTGGTTTCCATAATTTTAGATTCCCAGAAGGATTTTGACAGCGTTACTCACAAAGTTTTCTAATCAAACTGCGTGCCTGTGGAACGTCATCTCAGTTGTGCGACTGGGTTCATAATTTCCTGTCAGAAAGGTAGCACTTCGTATTTACTGACGGGACGTCATCTGGTGACACCGAAGTAACATCTGTGTTGCCCCAAGATCGTTATATAGCCCATGTGCCATGTATAATCTGCATATACGACTAGAGAAACCGGAAATGTTTCGCAGACGCTAAATATGTATGGAACTTGGATTTACGTCATACTTTAATTTTCTTCCCAACCTGTGCCCATCTCCACATCCTTCGTCCCTTTGTCCATCTCCTGCTCCTCCTTTCTCTCTCTCTACACACCTCCTGCTCACTCTTCATCAGTCCATCTCCCTTTCCCCCTCTCTCTCTCCATCTCTTCTTCACCATCCTCTTCGCCACTGTCCTCCTTCCTTCCCTCTATGTCCATTTACGGCCCTACCTTTCTTCGTCCATCTCCTCTTTCCCACTCTCTCTGACTCTGAGCCACCTACATCTACATCCATACTCCGCAAGCCACCTGACGGTGTCTGGCGGAGGGTACCTTGAGTACCTCTATCGGTTCTCCCTTCTATTCCAGTCTCCTATTGTTCGTATTGCTACTGCAATCTGAACCTGGACTGAGAAATGAAGAACTTTATAAAACGAATGAGTAAATCAATTGGGAGCGTTCGTAAAGGGGGTGTGTGAGCCACCTTTTCAGCTGCTGAATCTTTAGGCATAGTATTTTTAGCATCTTTGATCAAAGTATATTTCATTGTTTTAACACGTGAACGGGTCTCAGCCGATTCAGATACCGTAATACCACTCTAATCACAAGCCGATAAGGTAGAACTGAACTTCCCTGTTTTGTGTTAAAACGACTGCAACAGGGCAAACAAACCAACTCATTGTTACATGTACCATTTTTGTTTCAAATTATCTATAAGGGGAAAGAGAATGTGTAGAAGTAAGAGTTTGTCTTATGGTTTGAATACGATGATACCATTGTTAGAATTGACTGCCAGAGAGAAAACGAGATCGTTCACTTTCACTACACAGCATATTTTTTCTTATAGTCGGTTTTGCCAAAATAATGGCTACGTTGTTGTTTAGAAAATATGTAGGTTATGACCATCCAAATGTTTATCAGAGTATTCTGTAATTTGAATTAAATTGGTCGAGAAACTTTAGAGATGAGAACAATTTTATCCCTTTATATATAACATGTTGCCTATGACCATCTGAATTTTGGTTTCATGTAAAAATTTGAAATAAATAACAACATATTTTCAAAATTCCCTAACAATATTTTCCCGTTGTACATATGCAATTCCTGTCCAAAAAATCTGAAGTAAATCGGTCAAAAACTTCTGGGCAGTTTCCGAAACGACATTAAACATCTTACGTTTATGTGGTGGTATAGATATCTATATTTATATACCATATATACTAAAAAATTGTATAGCGTATGGCCATCGAAATTTTTATTCTGGTTATCATGTAAAAATTTGAAGTAAATTTATCAATAAAATTTTGAGATTTTTGCTAAAACCTTTCCACTTTATACATTACTAGAGACCACGTCAAAGCTACACAACTGCTAAATATGTGTGGGAATTGAATGTATGTACCATTCTCCTTTTCCACCTTCTTAAATTATGAATATATACACAGTGTGCGCCCAGATATTTATTACAGTGTTGTTACAGTATTATGTACAAATCTGAAAACAAAAACACTCAAGAATTTTCCGAGATCTTAGCTAATAATGTTTCCTTACAATATTTTATAAATATACATATGGAAAACTATGAAAAAATGGAAATGAGCGTATGGCATCGTTGGCCGGGAGGCCCCTTTCGGGGATGTTTGGCCGCCAAGTGCAAGTCTTATTTCAGTCGGTTCCACACTGGGCGACTTGCGCGCCGGTGATGACCACGAAAAGACGATGAAGACAACACAACACTCACACCCTGAGGGGAGAAAATCTCCAACCCGGCCGGGAAGCGCACCCCGGCGAACTGTGGAGTCTGGCATTGAATGGAACAAAATAGTTCAAATGGCTCTGCGCACTATGGGACTTAAAATCTGAGGTCATCAGTTCCCTAGAACTTAACACTACTTAAATCTAACTAACCTAAGGACAACACACACATCCATGCCCGAGGCAGAGTTCGAGCCTGCGATCGTAGCAGCAGCGCGGTTCGGACTGAAGCGCCTACAACCGCTCGGCCACAGCGGCCGGCTGAATGGAACACCTAGGCAATATAAAGTATAACAGAACTCATTAGGGAGATATTAAATATAACTTATTTCGTAGTTTACTTATGTATGTAATAGAATGCCAGTTACATTTAAGGCAAAGTATGAAACAAGACACGCAAAAAGTATTGTTATAACAGTTTGAGTCTAGTTTCGTTGGAGTTCTGTTGTGTCAGATGGTCACTTACGGTGAAAGTGAGGCTACGACCCGACACCACAACATCGTCTAAGTAATTTGGACAATGGAACTTTTGTGGTAAGCTGCTGTAAGTAGCGTTGGAGTATGGCAGGCGCGGATACACTGCGAAAGGACAAGCGCAAAAATTTGAATAGCCCTAAATGTGTATTGACCACAAACACTTTCTGAGTGTCTAACGGAACTTGCAAACACGGGTCGCATAAGTCAGTTTTTGAAAAATAGCGGCCTGCACTCTGCTTTTTCAGTAATTCCGCAGGGCGAGGCAAGGGGTAAGTGTCAGTTATTGTTTGTGGATTCACAGTGGATTTTAAGTCAACAAAAAGACGAAGTTTTCCAGCAGGCTTTGGTAAGATGACTGAGCGAGAAGCCCATTGACTGGCGTGGATAGGAGCAATCATACCATTGTCTTGCCATTCTTTAAGTTCATTTACAACTTTGTCTCTAAGGGCATAAGGGACGGGACGCGGTCGAAAAAAAGTTAGGTTACACATTGTCCGTCATTCTAACGTGCGCCACAAAATTATTTACACTGCCAATTCGTTCGGAAAATAAATCAGGGAACTCCGCAATCAAATGCGTAGCACTGTCTTTTTGGTTGAAAGCAGAAGCAGAAAGTACATTGTCCTGAATACGAAGACCGAACAAATCAAAAGAATCTGACATATTAATATTTTCACAGTCTCTCGAACGCGAAATTTTAAATGTCGCAGTTCTGGCGTGAGGCTGGAATGTGGCAGGTAACTGCATGTTCCAAGCATTGGAATATTCTGACCGTTACACGTTGTAAGTTGCGTGCAAGATTTTGCCAACGGGGGCGAATCCAATTGTGCGTAAGTGGCACGGTTAAGCAACGTAACGGAAGCACCAATCTCTAACTGAAGTCGCACACGTCCGCTGGCAATAACTAAGTTCACAAACAGACTGTTTGCCTGTCTTGCACAGCACATGGAGGTATAAACGCACATCTTGAATTTGGTCATTACCAGTACAGGTAGATGGTTTAGAAAAAACTACATTTACTGACCGGTAAGGTGCTCTGCGCATACGAGAGTGAGCGTGGGTAGAGTTCTAATTCTGTTGCAAGCACACAGACTGTATATCATATAGCTTCCCACAAGCAAATAAACTTGCGTTCCTCGAAGGGCAGTTTTGTCTTTTATGCCTGAAAAAGGTGGGAACGTGATTTCACAGCAGACACACTCGTTGACATTTGTTTACTCTGTCCATAGCACGGTGGCCTGTTTGCTTGCAGTTTTTGCAAGGCCGTACCTGTTTGTCACTTTGGGTTACAATACAAATGGGAGCTACCTCAAAGTTTTTCACGCCACTGTCATATGAGGCCTGATGTTCAGTAATTGGTAACACTTGTTGGATCGGAATGTTTGAGAACTGGTTCACGAATCCTGCTGTCTGGCACATTGTACGTAATTGCGTTATGAATTATTGCGTCACTTTAGTAGTGTCCACAGCTACAATGATGTGTGAAACCCAGAAGTTCAGTGACTCACTGACAGTGTATATTCTACCTTTTTCAGAAATCGAAACAACCTGTAACAAGCTGCAGCAACCTGCACCTGATCCTCATAATACTTAGTAAGGCCAGAAACCTAATCTTCAACTCCGGTATACTACACTACTGGCCATTAAAATTGCTACACCAAGAAGAAATGCAGATGACAAACGGATATTCATTGGACAAATATGTTATACTAGAGCTGACATGTGATTACATTTTCACGCTGTTTGGGTGCATAGATCCTGAGAAATCAGTACCCAGAACAACCACCTCTGGCCGTAATAACGGCCTTGATACGCCTGGGCATTGAGTCAAACAGAGCTTGGATGGCGTGTACAGGTACAGCTGCCCATGCAGCTTCAACAAGATACCACAGTTCATCAAGATTAGTGACTGGTGAATTGTGGCGAGCCAGTTGCTCTTCCATCATTGACCAGACGTTTTCAGTTGGTGAGAGATCTGGAGAATGTGCTGTCCAGGGCAGCAGTCGCACATTTTCGGTATCCAGAAAGGCCCGTACGGGACCTCCAACATGCGGTCGTGCATTATCCTGCTGAAATGTAGGGTTTCTCAGGGATCGAATGAAGAGTAGGGATACGGGTCATGACACATCTGAAATGTAACGTCCACTGTTCAAAGTGCCGTCAATGCGAACAAGAGGTGACCGAGACGTGTAACCAATGGCACCCCATACATTCACGCCGGGTTATACGCCAGTATGGCGATGACGAATACACGTTTCCAATGTGCGTTTACCGCGATGTCACCAAACACGATTGCGACCATCATGATGCTGTGAACTGAACCCGAATTCATCCGAAAAATGACGTTTTGCCATTCATGCACCCAGGTTCGTCGTTGAGTACACCAACGTAGGCGCTCCTGTCTGTGATGCAGCGTCAAGGGCAACCGCAGCCATCGTCTCCGAGCTGATAGTCCATGCTGCCACAAACGTCGACGAAATGTTCGTGCAGATGGTTGTTGTCTTGCAAACGTCCCCATCTGTTGACTGAGGGATGGAGACGTGGCTGCACGATCCGTTACAGCCATGCGGATAAGATGCCTGTCATCTCGACTGCTAGTGATACGAGGCCGTTCGGATCCAGCACGGCGTTCCGTATTACTCTCCTCAACCCACCAATTCCATATTTTGTTAACAGTCATTGGATCTCGACCAACGCGAGCAGCAATGTCGCGATACGATTAACCGCAATCGCGATAGGCTACAATACGACCTTTATCAAAGTCGGAAACGTGATGGTACGCATTTCTCCTCCTTACACGAGGCATCACAACAACGTTTCACCAGGCAACGCCGGTCAACTGCTGTTTGCGTATGAGAAATCGGTTGAAAACTTTCGTCATGTCACCACGTTATAGGCGTCGCCACCGGCACCAACCTTGTGTGAATGCCCTGAAAAGCTAATCATTTGCCTATCACTGCATCTTCTTCCTGTCGGTTAAATTTCGCGTCTGTAGCACGTCATCTTCGTGGTGTAGCAATTTTAATGGCCAGTAGCGTAGTCTTTGAGATGAATCTGAATTTTACTCAAATTCTTATTTTGTTTAAATGTTATCAATTTTGTTATTAGGCAAATGGGATGCTCTTCCTTGAGACCTGTTATTCTGCTGTGGCCTTTAGTCGTCATCAATCCCCAAATTATAGTAGTAAAATATGATGAAACATAGAATTCTTGCAGCGCTGCTAAATACAATTTCAGTATCTATAAAATCAGAAAGCAAACAAAAATTTTGTACTGGTATCGTGGCTCCCGTTAACTACTTCGGCAATTGTGCATTCGATCGATAGTAAAATTTTGTCGAACACAATATTTAGATACCAGAGGTGACTACGCTGGCATCACATGACACTGTCAATTTAAGATCCTATGGTCTCGAATCGTATGCAGTCGTAGATCATGGTGTACATCTCTTAAGACACTTAGTAGTATGGTACTGAGGAAATTCTGTCAGGTGTCTTGCTGAATCATAGTGTAAGTATTACTCTAGCTGGCAATTCTCAAATGCAAAATAGATGACAATAAGAATGACGTTGCCCACGTTTCTGATCATATGAACGCTGTGTCAACAGCAAGCCAACGGCCGTGCCGCAGTGGAAACACCGGTTCCCGTCAAATCACCGAAATTAAGCGCTGTCTGGCTGGGCTCACCCTTGGATGGGTGACCACCCGGTCTGCCAAGCGCTGTTGGCAAGAGGGGAGCACTCAGCCCTTGTGAGGCAAACTGAGCAGCTACTTGATTGAGAAGTAGAGGCTTCGGTCTCGAAAACTGACATACGGTCGGGAGAGCGGTGTGCTGACCATATGCCCCTCCATCTTTTCATCCATTGACGCTTGTGGGATGAGGATGACACGACTGCCGGTCGGTACCGTTGGGCCTTCATGGCCTGTTCGGGAGGAGTTTAGTTTTAGCGTCAACAGCATAAATTCCTTTGCTTGTTTGTTCCTTGAATGAAACCAGTTCAAGTGCACGCAGCTGTGTGTACTAGCGAACTGAGTGAAATGTTTTGTAGAATAATACAAGAACTATTACTCAAACAGCAAATTTGATGTGTCACTAAGATAAATTCTACGGGCATAAAGCTGTCAGCAGATAGGCTAGTCTTTGGGAAAAATTTTCAGATGTTCGAACGAAATGCCATGACGGAACAGCGACCTCTCGTTTGCGATATGAGAATCACTGTCTCTACTGTCACAAAATTACGCTAAAATTCTTGAAGCAAGGAACGCCCACAAACATCACTACCTTCTCTACAAATCTTTACATTCAAACTGACGTATCAAGTACACATACATTATAAAACTTTCACTGGAATAAATCAGACTCAGTTTGTCGAAGAAAAGCGGAGAAAATCGCGAAGAAGTTTATGGACTCGTAGATGGCTTGAACAATGAATTTCTGGTACAGGAACACTACATAATGCTGTAGAACGATCTAGAATAACTTCTTTAACTCATTTCAATTTCCATCCAGTTTTCAGTTTTAAATCGAGTATAGTTAAGGTGTAGAGTCTAATGTTACTTGGCTCATGCGTGATATGCATATTTTCGATATTACGTGGACTGCCAACACTCTGAAGTAGCATAATCACATAGATTTCACAATCGAGGTTCATTTCGTAATTGCATTCGAATGGAAGAAAATATTTTTTCGAAGCTACTCACTATCACTGAAAAAGATATTTATTGGCAGGATAGAAACATGATCCAGTCTCTCTCTCTCTCTCTCTCTCTCTCTCTCTCTCTCTCTCTCTCTATATATATATATATATATATATATATATATATATATATATATATATAAGTTTCATAATAAGAAGAACTTGCAGTGTGTACCTTGCGTTTACTTTTCGACATGGATTTAAGGGTGTTGGCCACTGGGAAAACATTCCAATCCTTGGCCTTTACAACAATAAATGCAAAAAACGCATTATTCATGGATTTAAGACTGTTGGCTATTGAGAAAACATTCCAATCCTTGGCCTTTGCAACAATAAATGCAAAAATGCATTATTTATATTAAGTAACATATGTTTTTGAGATAATGTTTCAGTTGAGTGAATAGTAGGGACCCAGAATCGTTTAGTAAAGAAAAAGTGAAAAAAAAAGAAGTTGGAAGGGAGTGGACGGGTACCCGCTACCATTCTCTACACAGCTCACATCGCTATAATCTGCGCCGCAGTATTTGCATAGAAACTGGGCCACTGTATTTGGTGTACACTCTCTGAATACTGTAATTACAAATGTCATTATTTGATATTTAACACGAGTATTGTTCCAAAAAGAAGCGCTTTTGATAGATCTTCGTTGTGCCGTAGCACTGAAGCGGTATACTTTCATAGCACACAAGTTGTAACACTATAAACATCAAGTACAGATAGTCTTTACTTAACGAAATGCAGTTTTCTGTCGTTCTATTTTAACAAATTGTAGCTAGAACGTCGCGTTTGCAAGAGGCCGTCAATTTTCTGATGCTTTCAAGCAGTTTGTATTTGCATCACGTACTGTATGAGAAAGAAGACCCACTAAATATGTTTAATACCGTACAATATGGCGACTGCTATGTTCTGCGTGTGACGTAAAACGATGTCGCATCTCATTGGCCACACTCCTCTCCAAGAGGCAAAAAACTGGCAGACTCTTTACTGCACGCTCTGCGGTGTGGTGGAATTCCACGGTGTGACGTCACCAGCTCCTCGTACACGTGCGTTTCCGCGTCCCGCGACAGCACAGCTTGCGGCAAACCTTGTATTCTACCATCAACAGAGATTTACGATGAAGGTGTGGGCTGGTACGGTCCACAACCATCTCAATGAGTCGCATCATTCCCCAAACACTCGGTGCCGGGAATTACCGTTACTTTGTCCGTAAAATACTACGGGAAATATCGGAGAATGTTCCGCTAGCACTCAGGCAACGATTATGGCTACAGCATGATGCGGTCCCATTATACTTTGCGTTGGTTACTCAAAATTTTCCCCAATTGGACCGTGGGTTAATACCAAGGAAACCTCTTTCGCTCGACCTCACTCTTACTGTTTTGTTTTTGTGTGTGTGTATTTGGTGTGTGTGTGGGGAGGGGGGGGGCGGGGGGGTGATGCGGCCATGGAGCAATTGGTGTGCGAAACAACGATGGACTCTCGAAAAGAACTGACTGCTCATTTGGCTGTAGCTGCTGCCGCTGATCGAGAAACACAAGCAGAAACTTTCAGCAACATACCTAAATCAATAACCATCATGTGGTAATTTGAACACAGTCTCTGAGAATCACTAGCTTTAAAACCCTCATGGGCCCCTAGTAGGGAAACGGTGCACCAGTGACACTGGTGTCACACGAAACATAAGTATTGTATCCTACCTCCTTTAAAAAGTCTACAATTTTGTATATATAGTTCTTTTTACATTCTGCATTTACATAACGAGCGGGCTCAGGAGGTAAAAGTTCTACGTAGTTTTCAGACACGACATTAATTATCGCTGTTAGGAGATTAGCCAGTCTAGGTCATACGTATGAGACGCTTATGCCGCACGCTGCCTCGTCCCTGGCCCTGCAGTGTTGCTCGGTGGGACACCGGCTGATCATTCGTCACAGTTAACTACTTCCAAGCTCTACGTATCCGCCCTGCTTTACGGGACAGCAACGTCCTGCTCGTAGCACAGTTGCAACCTCACATCATCTCGCTGTTCGCCGGCACCCAAGGGGGGTCACTCATAAAGTTAAATTGCTACACCAAGAAGAAATACAGATAATGAACGGGTATTAATTGGATAAATATATTATACTAGAACTGACATGTGATTAAATTTTCACGCAATTTGGGTGCATAGATCCTGAGAAATCAGTACCCAGAACAACCACCTCTGGCCGTAATAACGGCCTTGATACGCCTGGGCATTGACCCAAACAGAGCTTGGATGGCGTGTACAGGTACAGCTGCCCATGCTGCTTCAACACGATACCACCGTTCATCAAGAGTAGTGACTGGCGTATTGTGACGAGCCAGTTGCTCGGCCACCATTGACCAGACGTTTTCAGTTGGTGACAGATGTGGAGAATGTGCTGGTCAGGGTAGCAGTCGAACATTTTCTGCATCCAGACGGGCCCGTACAGGACCCGCAACATGCGGTCGTGCATTATCCTGCTGAAATGTAGGGTTACGCAGGGATCGAATGAAGGGTAGAGCCACGGGTCGTAACACATCTGAAATGTAACGTCCACTGCTCAAAGTGCCGTCAGTGGGAACAAGAGGTGACCGAGACGTGTAGCCAGTGGCACCCCATACCATCACGCCGGGTGATACTCCAGTATGGCGATGACGAATACACGCTTCCAATCTGCGTTCACCGCGATGTCGCCAAACGCGGATGCGACTATCGTGATGCTGTGAACTGAACCTGGATTCATCCGAAAAAATGAAGTTTTGCCATTCGTGCACCCAGCTTCGTCGTTGAGTATACCATCCAGGCGTTCCTGTCTGTGATGCTGCGTCAAGGGTAACCGCAGCTATGGCCTCCGAGCTGATATTCCATGCTGTTGCATACGTCGTCGAACTGTTCGTGCAGATGGTTGTTGTCTTGCAAACGTCCCCATCTGTTGACTCAGGGATCGACACGTGGCTGCACGGTCCGATACAACCATGCGGATAAGATGCCTGTCATCTCGACTGTTAGTGATACGAGGCCGTTGGGATCCAGCACGGCGTCCCGAATTACCCTCCTGAACCCACCGATCCCATATTCTGCTAACAGTCATTGGGTCTCGACCAACCGCAATCGCGATAGGCTACAATCCGACCTTTATCAAAGTCGGAAACGTGATAGTACGTATTTATCCTCCTTACACGAGACATCACAATAACGTTTCACCAGGCAAGGAGGGTCAACTGCTATTTCTGTATGAGAAATCGGTTGGAAACCTTCCTCGTGTCAGCACGTTGCAGGTGTCGCCACCGGCGCCAACCTTGTGTGAATGCTCTGAAAAGCTGATCATTTCCATATCAAAGCATCTTCTTACTGTTGGTTAAATTTCGCGCCTGTAGCACGTCATCTTCGTGCTGTAGCAATTTTAATGGCGAGTAGTGTATTTAATATCTAATATCCCTAAGGCTTAAAAAAGTCGTACTGATGGTGAAGAAGTTAGACGCAACATTAATTTTGCCCCGTGATAAAAAATTGACGGCGGAAGTATTTGGAGTCCCAGGCACAACAGTGTTAGCATGTTAGCATTATCGTAACTCTCCCATGGACTGCAGGAAAGGATGCTTTCCTGCATTCGTTACGGAAGAGGTACAAACCGGAATGTGGATTTACCGAAAGGACGAATTTAGTAAAAGCGCGGTTTGCAGGACTGCGTTACAGTACTGCCAGTAAAGTTCACGCCCAGCTGAAACACAAAATTGAGTATGAGGGCTAGGAAACGACTATAATTCGCCTCTTAAAACACAACTATTTCAAGATAAGGGAAGGTAACGATGTGCACGTATCTCTTACAGAACTAAGGCATATTGCCTCCTCGCGAGATACAGTTATGGCGATTGTGTGTTTACAGCATACAGATGACAGTAGACCTGGACGACACTTTGGTTTCGCAAATATCGTTTCACGGTTGCATGGTAAAAAATGTGTCACAGATATCTATAAACAATGAAAATGTTAATTTTTTTCAGTCCAGGTATATTACTATTTGTAGCGTTTTGCATAAACTGAAGTAAAAAAAAAATTCTTGAAAATTTCTTGT
Organism: Schistocerca serialis cubense; assembly: GCF_023864345.2. Taxonomy (NCBI): domain Eukaryota; kingdom Metazoa; phylum Arthropoda; class Insecta; order Orthoptera; family Acrididae; genus Schistocerca; species Schistocerca serialis. Next base: position 155,868,721 of record NC_064643.1, read on the forward strand.
AAACGTAGTTTTTACTTTCTTGTAACGACAGGTAATAAATTCCTTTTTGGTAGGTACACTATCATTTTCAACACAAACAACCGGAATGTATGAAAGTTTTTTAGGAACTTGTACTAACATTTGAAATTATCAGTAACTGGCACTGCTGTATGTAGCAAATTTGACCTTGACTTGTGTACTTGTGATGACCAGTAATGTAATGTTTGGCAGGATGCTTTATCACACCAACCATTGACGAAGCTGTGTATCATTCCGGTGGCTTCGTCGTCAGATAAAGATACAATCACAGAACAAAACTGCCAATATTCGAGTATGTTAATATTTTCAGATAATGTTTATACGATCATATTCTTGTTTCAGACCAACAGTACCTGGAATGACCAACAGTACCTGGCCTGCAAGACCTATTTCTAACAGCTTACATGTTATATAGACTCCTCTTTGTGGCATAAACACAGTATAAAAAGAACATCGCAAATGTAATTTTTGCATATCGCATTATCTAGAAAATTGTGTTATTGCTCTTGTTATTATGCGTTACATAAAGTGTACCGCGAGTGATAGTGAAAATGTTATGAATGCTTTACCGATTGATACTATTTGCTATTCGACAAAGCGGAAAGGCTCCACTAATGGGTAGTACAGTAAACTGATTACATTTCCCATCTCAGTGTCAATATTAATCAAGAATAATGAACTGTGACGTACATCAGACTGTTATAAGCAGATAAGGGTAACACGGCACTCAAAGTAAAACCGTGCCGTCAGTCGACTGAAACACGATAATCGGTTACGTCGCCGCCGTACTGCACGAACAGGTGTTTAATAACTCAATGTGTGCGAGCCTGATAAATTGCGTTTCGCATACTTGTAATGAAAGATAACATTTCTCGGAACCTATAACGAAAATTTGACATTATCGGTACAATTGTGAGTAATCAGCATCTAGTTGCCTCAAAGAAATTTAATTTCCTTACCGGTTTCGGACACTCAGTGTCCTTCGTCAGAAGGTTATACCTATCGTGTTATTTGCGAGTCTGAACAATAGGATGCATACATTAGAATGCCGTGGTCATGTGGTTGATAATGCCTGAACAAAAATGGTATAAGATAAAGATGTTCAGCTCGAGTTAAACTGACTTTTCATTTCAACAGCACTGCCAATCACTCTGCAGTGGACTTATTTCTGTATAAACGGAGCAAGGTGGTAAAGATGCAAATCAATGGATTCGCGAGAACATGAGTTTAAATCTGAGTCTGCCAGTGTTTCCGTGGTTTCCATAATTCATTTACGGCAAATACTGGTATGGTGTCCTTGAAACAGCGACAGTTCTTTTTCCTTTATCGATAATAAAGTTGAGACTCGCATGTCTCAAGAAAATTATAATTCCATCATATTCTCCTTCCCGTTGTTCACCAAGCCGAACTGGCGCTTCGTGTTTAGTGACATCGCTAACGATAGGACTTTATAGGCTTCCTTCCTTCTCCTGTTACTGCTCAAACATAATGAAGAGGAATTCTGGAGCACTGAGTATCATACAGTGTGGGTAACATAGGAGTGCCACAGAGAATTTTTCATAGCGTAAGCTAGCTAACCCAACCGACCCAGCTGTGGACGACGTAAGCCGGATTGTCCGTCTTACATTAAATGAAATATTTTCCAGACTACTGCTACATTACCCTGTCTGTACATGCCGTAAATCCACACATAAATTGTATATTTGTATTTAAGTATGTGTGATGATGATGTTCGGTTTGTTGAGCGCTCAACTGAGCGGACATCAGCGCCTGTAGAAAATCCCAGATTTTACACAATCCAATCACTGGACCGATTTCAACCTAACTTGTTTCATACAATGACTGACACCACAGTCCCTGTAACCTTATGTCACTCGAACGTCCATAAACTAGCAGCATACAGATCAGTGCTAGACAGGGCAACTAAAATACCTATGGAACAAGAAAACATGGAAAAAGAAATAAATATAGGGAAAAAGATTGCATTTGCTAACGATAATACTGCTTCCATGGTTAACACAGTCCTAAACGAAATGAAGAAAGACCCAAACAAAAAGTGCACCACTGAAGAAAAAGACAAAAACAAACGTATGTCTAACATCCCAAAGACTGGCAATATATCGCAGAAGATCGTAAATACTCTCAAAAATCACAAAGGAAAAGTTGGATTTTCTACATCTAATAAACTACAACAAAAACTAACACATAATATCATGATCCGTACTCAGACTCTGGAATGCACAAAGCAACATCACAGGAATGCTCCGAAATTTACACACCAGGTACACAGAGCACGCTGAAGCCTGCGCACACAACAGACACACATCAGCAGTAGTTACCCACAGACACAACATGGAACACCCATTTTGAAAAGCAGAGCAAACTTTCAATGTACTCCTACTACTAAATAAAGACATGAAATGGATTCGTTAGAAGAACTGAACATGTATACGCTTTACAGAAATTACTAAGACAAAACGCTAAACGAAAGCTTGAAAGTGAATCGTTGAATTTCTTCAGATGCTTCGACAATGTATTTAAATAGAAATAGTAACACTTGGATTAAACACTATTGTAAAATAGATGTAAGCAAATTGCAATTCGTATTATTAAGGTAAATACCTTCTGTACAAAAGCATAACTGTGGAGGACCTGTAACATTATCTCTGAGAACTACATCTAAAGACATCTTTGTAACAGTTTGTTTATGTCAGTTATTCTCGTTTTCTACTGTACAAGGAAGGTTGTGGATGGTGTTCGACATGCGTGGGACTCAGCACAAATGGACCATAAGAAAGCCGTAAGTACAAGGTCTTCCAAACTCCCCCATTAACTACATACAAAAATCGATGACTAACTAAAAATTGCAGTTTTTTTATTTACTACAGTAAAGTCAACAAAACAAAGCAGAACCTCACACATCGAAAACATTACCAAATAAGGGTAAAATACAAATAAATACATACTTGAAAATGGGAATCATATACCAAAACGCGTATTGTAAAACATAAAGAAAAGAAAAAGAGCACCCATTTTCAAAAAGTCGTCTTTGGTACTAAGTCTAGTCGCAACAGATTTTGCCGCTTAATGCACCTACAAAATTTTATCATTGTATGAGACATATATAACGACACATGACGTCATAAAAAGTGAGTTGCCGGCCGGTGTGGCCGTGCAGTTCTAGGCGCGTCAGTTTGGAACCGCGTGACCGCTACGGTCGCAGGTTCGAATCCTGCCTCGGGCAAGGATGTGTCAGATGTCATTTGGTTAGTTAGGTTTAAGTAGTTCTAAGTGCTAGGAGACTGATGACCACAGATGTTGAGTCCCATAGTGCTCAGAGCCATTTGAACCATTTTGAACCAAACAGTGAGTTGCGTAAGAAATTGCCGCGTCATGCTTGACGTATAATTTTATTACACTACTGGCCATTAAAATTGCTACATCACGAAGATGACGTGCTACAGACGCGAAATTTAAGCGAGAGGAAGAAGACGCTGTGATATGCAAATGATTAGCTTTTCAGAGCAATCACACAGGGTTGACGCCGGTGGCGACACGTACAACTTGCTGATATGAGGAAAGTTTCCAACCGATTTCTCATACATAAACAGCAGTTGACCGGCGTTGCCTGGTGAAACGTTGTTGTAATGCCTCGTGTAAGGAGGAGAAATGCGTACCATCACGTTTCCGACTTTGATAAAGGTCGTATTGTAGCCTATCGCGATTGCGGTTTATCGTATCGCGACATTGCTGCTCGTGTTGGACGAGATCCAATGACTGTTAGCAGAATATGGAATCCGCGGGTTCAGAAGGGTAATACGGAACGCCGTGCTGGATCCCAACGGCCTCTTATCACTAGTAGTAGAGATGACAGGCATCTTTTTCCGCTTGGCTGTAACGTCTCGATCCCTGAGTCAACAGATTGGGACGTTTGCAAGACAACCATCTGCACGAACAGTTCGACGACGTTTACAGCAGTATGGACTATCAGCTCGGAGACCATGGCTGCGGTTACCCTTGACGCTGCGTCGCGGTTACCCTTGACGCTGCGTCATAGACAGGAGCGCCTGCGATGGTGTACTCAACGACGAACCTGGGTGCACGAAGGCCATAACGTCATTATTTCGGATGAATTCAGGTTCGGTTCACAGCATCATGATGGTCGCAAACGTGTTTGGTGACATCGCGGTAAACGCACATTGGAAACGTGTGTTCGTCATCGCCATACTGGCGTATCACCCGGCGTGAATGTATGGGGTGCCATTGGTTACACGTCTCGGTCACCTCTTGTTCGCATTGACGGCACTTTGAACAGTGGACGTTACATTTCAGATGTGTTACGACCCGTATCTCTACTCTTCATTCGATCCCTGCGAAACCCTACATTTCAGCGGGATAATGCACGACCGCATGTTGCAGGTCCCTGGCCAGCAGATTCTCCACATCTCTCACCAACCGAAAACGTCTGGTCAAATGTGGCCGAGCAACTGGCTCGTCACAATACGCCAGTTACTGCTCTTGATGAACTATGGTATCGTGTTGAAGGTGCATGGGTAGCTGTACCTGTACACGCCATCCAAGCTCTGTTTGACTCAATACCCAGGCTTATCAAGGCCGTTATTACGGCCAGAGGTGGTTGTTCTGGGTACAGATTTCTCAGGATCTATGAACACAAATTTCGTGAAAATGTAATCACATGTCAGTACTAGTATAATATATTTGTCCAATGAATACCCGTGTATCATCTGCATTTCTTCTTGGTGTAGCAGTTTTAATGGTCAGTAGCGTACTTCTTCGCTACCAACTTTATACGCAACATATTTCTCTGACTGTATTCATATATACCGCTGAATGTGCCTACACTAATATATCACGGAAAATACATAGATGTATGACGTCATAAACATTGAGAAGCGTCAAAAAATTATCCTTCATGCATAAAGTTGCAATGTATTTGTTCTTTACCGGTGAGACACTCCTGCAGTCGAGTCAAATTAAGGATAATCCTGACAGCAGGCAGCGCTTTTGACAGCTTCCTACTGTGAAAGTGAAAAACTGCAGGCGAAAACATTAACCGCCTACAGAGCTATCAAGTGGTGTGACCGCAGGGGCGCTTGCAAATGCACATTGTAGATTGAGGAGCAGCAGTCAGCATACAACAAGTCTCCGGGCCCATGTTTCTTAATTTGGATACTGGACTTAAACATTTATACATTATGAATATTTCTTTGTATGGTTGTTTCATAATTTCAAAGGGGTTTTCACGAATACATAGAAACATAATATTTTCGATATTTCTGAACAAAGACAGTTCAAATGTGTGTGAGAATTCTTAAGAGACCAAACTGCTGAGGTCATCGGTACCTGGACTTATACACTACTTAAACTAACTTATGCTAAGAACAAGACACACACTCAAGCCCGAGAGAGAACTCGAACCTCCGGCGGGAGTGGCAGATCAATCCGTGACATGGCGCCTTAATCCGTGGGGCCACTCAGCGCGATAAAGACAGTTCACATTTTGTTTTCTGTTCTAACGTAAAACTGGCAAAAGAATACAGGGCAACTCCAGATTTAACAGCTAGCACATATTTCAATTAGCGAAATACTATTGTATTCGAACAAGTATACTGTTGCTGAAATTTCGAAGAAGAACCAACGTATTTACAGTCGATGATATATTACCAATTTTCTGTGTCAGTTGGAAACGTTAGGATGTGCACAGTACACTGCAATACACACCACCTTAATGCGGTCAATAAAAGATCATGGGATAACGGTTTGAAGAGTAAGATGTTTGAACTCGGAATATGGAATCGGACGTATCTGGCACTCATTGTCTCACTAAAACGAAAATTTGCGCGTCAATTTATATGGAGTAAGGAACGTAAGATATAAAAAGCCGTTTACTCTGTGAATTGGTCAAGGTATCGGAATGAATATTACCCGTGTAGCATAATTACGTCGGGCTCTGCACGCTATCGGTTACCGAAAACCTACTTTGAATATTTTTAGCCGCTTGCATCGTTCGTTTAGTCCGAACGTCGCATCTCCCGTAGGCCCCCGCAAAGTCTCTACTCGCGGCCAGAATCCAAGCGCTCATGAAGACTTGCGACATTGCATGATGGAATTACTCGACGCACACTGCTTGCTCCACGAACTTAATCGGGAACCGTTATTGCCTGACGCGTATTAATTCTCTGCAGTGCTACACAATTAAATTCAGTCTAAATAATGATTACTATCGTCGCTTTGACGTACTAGACAAGATTAAATTGCCTTTCCTACAATGTCAACAAAGAAAGTCCTGTAGTAATGCAGCTTCATACAGAAAACATTCAGAGATTCGACCACTGCACTAGAATATGGGCACCGCGTCTGGGGGTGTCTGTCCATCCAGGATAACCAGCTGCGCCCTCCCTACCAAAAGATGGTCAGTCCAGTCACAAATTTCGCTTGATACTCCATGTGAGTGAAATACTGAATCTACCTGACTGCCTTGATACAAAGGTTTCATTATGTCATTGGACAAGGGTGTGAGTTGGGTTGTTAACAAAGAATTTAGTGAACTATGGGGGACTCTGGTGGACAAATTACTACCAGAAAACTGTTGATATCAACACGCATTGCTGATGCACTAAGTCAATGTGTCAGATAACAAAGCAATACGTCTGTCTTATTTACTGTTGTTTTAGTCCACTGGTAGACAAACTCGTTAATCAAAGGAGCAAAATGAAACAGGGCAACGACTGATATTGCTTTTTTAGGCCAACGTTATAAAACTTAGACTGTATAGGAAGGCACATAATTATTAACTTGATTAGGGTGCTTATTAGTTGGCCTTCGCTAAAAATTTCGTCAGGCTGGCTGAGGTATCTTCACTGAGATCGACTCCTTCCAGTTCTCCCATAAACACTCATCTTGTGTACTTGTTCCGTCTACCTCTCTCTCATCCATCCTCTCTCTACGTCCAAACCATCTCAACATACAGTTCGCAGTACTCGACACTACATCTTCTTTCACTCAACAATCCTACCTAAATATGGCTTAATTACCTTCACTTATATTTTTAATAAGCACAATGGAAAATCAGCCAAAGCTGCAAATTTATTATTTTTATTACTTGATGTCTTGTTTCGTGCCGTTCATTTGCACTTCATAAATCGTATGTATTCATTTTGTCATGGTTCTTTATTTTTGAAAATACCATTTTGATTATCCGGTACGTAAATGTCGAAACGATACGTTCTGTATTTTTTGCGTGCGCTTAAAATTTTGTAATACCTCTATTGTACATCACTAACAATTCAACTTATGTCCTGTAATTTGAAAACGAGATTTGTCATCAACGAAATAAGAAGTGAAATTTGCAACTGTGGCTGGTTATCTGTACGTACGTCAAATATAAGATGTTACCATACATAATAAAGCTATCATTTATAGATAAAATTATAAGGTATCCATAAGATTAAATCATGAGAATGACTGACAAACTGATGTGTCGACAGAAGTGCCGACACAGTGTGATTTGAGGGGACCGCAATGCACGCTATAAACACACGAAGGATGGCGTGACGTCTGAAACAGGATACGTAATGAATGCTATAAAGAAAAGTACGTAGCTTTTGGAATACTTACCTATAATTCATCCTTGTTGTATACATCGTTCTTGATGAGACATGCTTTATACGATAAGTATCAATTGCTATGTAAGGCTAATGGCGCCTTGCTAGGTCGTAGCCATGGACTTAGCTGAAGGCTATTCTAACTATCTGCTCGGCAAAGGAGCGAGGCTTCGTCGGTGTAGTCGCTAGCAAAGTCGTCCGTACAACTGGGGCGAGTGCTAGTCCATCTCTCGAGACCTGCCGTGTAGTGGCGCTCGGTCTGCGATCACTAACAGTGGCGACACGCAGGTCCGACATGTACTAATGGACCGCGGCCGATTTAAAACTACCACCTAGCAAGTGTGGTGTCTGGCAGTGACACCACATTCCTCCCCCGCAAATCGGCGAACGGTCGTGTTATAAGGCTTCCGCCCGCCGTGGGAAGGACCCCATGTTGACGTATGCGATGAGGTGGGGAGCCTAACAACAGGCGAGGCTGTGCCACCCGCACCCGGCCATTCGGTCCGAGGGGAGCTAGGAAACGCCTGAAAACCTAGTCCAGGGTGCACGTCAGCATGCGGTGTATGCGCCCTGAGAGAAACAGGAGGGGCCGAAGGGTCGACATCCATTGCGTCCGGGTGCCCGACGCGCCAAGACGCCATCTGGTCCGGAGCGGGCAAGAGTTCCATGGCGGAGGACAGCTGGTCACGGGAAGCGATCGGCGGCGCGTGACCAAGGGAGGCGCTTGGCGGTTGCAGCGAATCGTCCACTGCGGGCGGCGCCGGCGGGAGACCAAGCGGCGGCGGCGGCGGGGACGCGGCGCCATGGGGCAAAATGGAAGGCAGCGTCGGTAACACCTGGGGATGAGGCGAGCCAGTAGATGGGTCCCCAAGGCGCTGACCGGACGGCACCGTCTCTGAAAGCAGACGGGGAGCGGCAGAACCCGTGCGACGACAGAGGCGCAGCTGATTGAGATGCCGACGCCCCTCACCAGAGGCCCCCAAAACCAAATACATCGCGCGGCCGAGGCAGCGAAGAACGCGTCCTGCGAGCCAACGCCGTGAACCGCGAAAGTAGCGATAGAATACAACGTTGCCTGGAGCAAAAGCAGGAGTCTGCCGCTGCACAGGAACCTGATTGACTATTGACAAGTTAAACAACTGAAATAAATCTAAACCAAACAAGTTCACTGCAGTAGAAGAACGAAGAACGTAAAATGACACAAGTTTTGTTTGTTCCTTGTATGTTGCAAGAAGAATGCACTGTCCTAACACAGGGGTATGCTGTCCTGAATAACTAGTGAGCTGAACATTTGCGCACACAACGGAGGTTTGCCCAGTTGTTTGTACATGTCGTGATTGATCAATGAAACTGCAGCTCCGGTATCGAGCTGGAATGGTATGACCTTGCCATGAAAGTCCAAATCTACAAAAAGTTTATTGTCCTGCTGAAGACAAGAGCGACTGTCTCGTGCAATTTGAACTGATACAGGTACAGCATCACTTGCTAATTGACGTGATATCCGGCGACGTCGACGTACACTTTTTGTGGGACGAACACAGTCACTGTTAGAGAACGTGGCACTGGACGGAGTGAAATTAACTACATGAATGTCCACGGGCGAAAGTCCACGAGCCTGAGTGTCCTTGGTTCGATTCCGGCGCGAAGCAAAGGGCCTGGAATGATTAAGAGTGTCTGATTGGAGCTTTTTCTGGCAAACACTTTGAACATGTCCTTTCTTATTACAGTAAAAACAAATAGCTTGGCGTGACGGGCAATTGTCACGCGAATGTCTAGTTGCACACCGCGGGCATGATTTCACTGCATTTGTATGCTTGCGCGGCACACGTGGAGAGCTAGGCGGCAGCTGCGCGGACGAGCGCGAGGGCTGTTTATCGTTCCGTGCATCGCGCCCGGCGGGCCGGTTAATGTGACGCACGGCTGGCCAAGTTTCAAATGATTCCTGTGCTAAGTCAAGTGTGTCTTGCCTATTCAATATGTCTATCACTTGTTTAAGGGAGGGATTAACTAGTTTCAAAATCTGTTCCCGTATACGAACATCAGAAACGTTCTGTGCAATCGCATCACGTACCATACTATCTGAATAAGGGAGTCCACATTCGCACTCAAAAGCACAATCCCTTGTAAGGCCTTGCAATGTTGCAACCCACTCCCTATTAGTCTGACCGGCCGTACGTTTCGTACGAAAGAAAGTATACCTCTTTGCAACTACACTGACTGTTTCTTTGAAATAGGCATCTAACGCCGACAAAATTTCGTCGTAGGACAGAGTTGCTACGTCGCGTCGGGGAAATAATTTCACTATCACACGGTACGTTTGCACGCCGACGCAAGACAATAAGTGAGGCTGCCGCTCGTTACCTTGAATTCTGTAGGCGGCGAGATGAAATCCAAATTGGCGTGACCACTCCGTCCAGCTTTCCATAGCTGGGTTAAATGGCCGGAATGGGGGTGCAACAGCATGTTGTGGCTGCGGTAGCGGTGAAGCGGCGGCCGCCGCATCGGTTTGCATTGCACGTTGACCCTGGACGAGCTGTCCAAGGGCATCCAATAACGCCTGCGTCTGCTGATCCTGCAAGCGATAAAATTCGGACAGTACATCTGGAGAAGCCATGACACACGTAAATGTAAGCAAGTAGAAAGAACATGACCTTTTTTTGACTCGTCGCCATATGATGTGTCGACAGAAGGGCCGACACAGTGTGATTTGAGGGGACCGCAATGCACGCTATAAACACACGAAGGATGGCGTGACGTCTGAAACAGGATACGTAATGAATGCTATAAAGAAAGGTACGTAGCTTTTGGAATACTTAACTTTAATCCGTCCTTGTTGTATACATCGTTCTTAATGAGACACGCTTTATACGATAAGTATCAATTGCTATGTAAGGCTAATGGCGCCTTGCTAGGTCGTAGCCATGGACTTAGCTGAAGGCTATTCTAACTAACTGCTCGGCAAAGGAGCGAGGCTTCGTCAGTGTAGTCGCTAGCAAAGTCGTCCGTACAACTGGGGCGAGTGCTAGTCCGTCTCTCGAGACCTGCCGTGTAGTGGCGCTCCGTCTGCGATCACTAACAGTGGCGACACGCGGGTCCGACATGTACTAATGGACCGCAGCCGATTTAAAACTACCACCTAGCAAGTGTGGTGTCTGGCGGTGACACCACACAAACACTAGTGTGAACAATGGTCTAGCATCTACTGGGAGAGTCTGAGTAAGTGAAGTTTGTATTTTCAGTTTAAGTCACGATTCAAGGTACTCTTTAACGAGATGACTTATCAGTTTGTTTCTGAGGAGGTCCATACTCGAAAATGATTCCTCCAATGCGTAATGTAGACATGAACGAAGATAAGCGGCCTCTAATGGCGCAGAGCGCGGATGGGACAGAGCCCCGCGGTGGGGGAAACTTGGAGGAGAGGCAAAGTGCTTCGGACAGAGGCTGACAACTGACAATTGCCGGGTTGTGAATTCTGATTACTATAATCTAGTCTCTCCTGCGGGGACAAGCGTTCGGAAACAATGCATCGTAGAACGCGATTCTTGTTGACACTTCATCTTACTGGAAAAGTTTTCTCAATAAACCACTACAGAGTACTCGATTACTGATAAAGACACATCAACACCAAATAAGAACGTAAAAATGTAAACATAAAAGTAAGACATACATAAAAGTATCCTTATTTGTTATTTCTCAACCTTATATACACTGGTGTCAAAAACTAAAGTAACGCACGTAAATTTTGCGTGGTTGCGTTTATTTTGAGTATAAACAGGTGATATTAAAATAGAAACATTGTAAAAAATACAGAACATAAACAGTTGTATAACGGTAGACATAAAAGTTCTTCGTTATTTCTAACTTAACAGATTAGAACACACATCCCGACAACTGTTTTATGTGCTCAGTATGGTGTGTAATCAGCTCCAGCAGCAATACAGGCCTGACAGTGACTAGGCATGCAGTGGATCATGCCATTAATTTCATATTGAGCCAATAACGCCCATTCTTCCTACAGAGCTGTTCGCAAGTCTTGGAGAATGGTTAGTGGACGCTGACGTGATGAAACCTGCCCCCAGTGCATCGCAGGCATGCTCCATGGAATTTAAACCGGGAGGGCGAGCAGGCCACGCCATGCGTCCAATATCATCCGCTTGCAAGAAAACATCAGCCACCCGTTCTCTATGAGATCGAACGTTATCGTCCATCAATACGAAGTCTGGACCCACAACACAGCAGCAGCCACACATGATGTCCCAAAATCTCTCCACGATGCCTGACTGCAGTCAAACCTTGCCACTTCACCTGCACAATTTCATGAAAAGGATTCTCAGTGGCCAACATAATGCGCGGTCACACCATTAGACATCCTCCTTTATACCGGTCTTTTACCACAATGTATGGGTCCCAGAATCATGTTCCACTTTCCCTCCAGATGCGACTCCGTCGGGAATCACTCCCCAGGCCAAATTTGGACTCATTTGTGGAAATAACATTTACCCACTGTTCGGTCATTCAGGTGGGCTGTTGACGACTCCACTCTAGACGTTCCATTCTGTGAAGACGAGTCAGAGGTACACATACAGCAGGTCTCCGACAATAAACGCCACTTTGCTGAAGCCTTCTGTACACCGTTTGCTTCGGTACGAAATGTCCAATGGAGGCTGCGACGTCAATTACGAATTGCCGTGCAGTGCTAAGGCGATAGCGTCGTGCCCTTACAGCCAAATAGTGGTCCTCTCTTTCCGATGTCAGGCTGGTCGGCTCTGCCCCGGTCATTGGGACGCAATTTCTGCCTCTCGCCACATTCTAGGCACACCGAACGATTCACATTAAACCATCGGGCAACATCCTATAGCCCCCCAAAGCGGAGAGTCTGGCAGGCGTGTTCTCTGTACCACGCTGCACCATGTGCGACTGTGTATACAGTGGCTGTGGATGTGGAACTAACCATCAGACACTACTACGTTTGACGTCATCGTTGGCATGGTTGTCTGTTGATTGGAATCCCATCTTCCGTGAAGACCACGGTCGTACGAACATCTGTCGACAGTTTACACACGGGACAGGGAAATTGCGGTTTCTTGCACTAATTTTGCACATCAGTGTATTTTTGTCACTATCATCATCTGTTAGGCTTATTTCTGAACAAAAATCAAAAGTTATTATTTAATCACTTTCCGGTTGATTTCTTGTTACTCGTTAGCAACATAATTGTCTTCATCTTCTTTCGCACATCGTGCGCACTTTACCGCATTTTACAAGAAACAGGTCCACACAGCAGAGGAATAGATATTGCATAGACTGCTTCATTTTGCGTGAGCTTCAGCACGTTAAGTACGAGGGTGAGTCAAATGAAAACCTTAAATTTGTAATAACCGATCGAAATTTCGCGCCGTTATCCTGTAAGTCGGTAAGCGTCCCACAAACAGCGTGCAGTATGGCCTGTAGGTGGCAGCATAGTGCAGATGCACACATACCGTCGCAGTATCAGGATAGAGATGGCCGCCCCACTTGCGACTTGCACCTGGGAAGAACAGCGTTCTGTTATTCGGTTTTTGCGTAGTGAAGGTGTGGAACCCATTGAAATTCATCGACGAATGTTGGTTCAGTACGGTGATGCATGTTTGTCACAGCAGCAAGTGTACGCAAATGGTGTGACTTCAGTGGAAGATGCTCCTCATCCAGGCCAGGCACAACGAGTTGTGACTCCACAGAACATTTCAGTACTTGAAGCCATAGTGAAGGAAAACCGCCGAGTGACACTGAATGACATTACAGCATGGTTATAGATTAGTCATATGTTAGCACACCACAATGTGCATGATGTGCTCCAGTTTCACAAAGTGTCTGCAAGATGGGTGCCACGGTAGCTGACTCCTGAAATGAGAGAACGACGTGATGATGCTTGTGAAGAACTTCTTCGGCGCTTTGAACGAGAAGGTGATGGCTTCCCTGCAAGAATCGTTACTGAGAACGAAACCCGGGTTCACTTCCACCAACCGGAAACGAAGAGAGCGAGCAAGGAATGGCGCCATTCCACATCACCAAAACCAAAGAAGTTTCGAACAGAACCATCAGCCCGGAACGTTATGCTGACTCATTTTTGGGACGAAAAATGCGTCATTTTGGAGCATTACATTCCTAGAGGGACCACTGTCACCAGTGCATCATACACAGATCTCCTAAGAAAACATTTGCGGCCAGCAATCGAATCAAAGCGACGCGGATTGCTGTCAGCAGGTGTCCTTTTGCAACATGACAATGCAATGCCCCACACTGCCCATACAACAGTTGCAACTAGGGACTGATGAACTTAGCAGTCAAGTCCCATAAGATTTCACACACATTTGAACGTTTTTTAATAGTTGCAACAATCACAGACCTGCATTTTGAGTGTCTTCCTAATCCACCATACTCATCAGACCTTGCCCCAATCGATTTTCATATGTTTGGACCACTCAAAGACGCAGTGGGAGGAAGGAAGTTCCGTTCTCATGAAGAGGTACGCCACGCGGTGCATGAGTGGTTGCGCGGACTACCAAAAGAACTGTTATCTAAGGGAATTTATGCACTCTGTAAGCGCTGGAGGACTTGCATTGAGCATGGGGGAGATTGTGTTGAAACGTTATACAGCTTTGTACCACTTCTGCACAATAAATAATATTTTAAAGAAATGTTTAATGTTTTCATTTTACTCACCCTCGTATTATCTCGCACGTTGACGTCGAAGCATTATTCACGCTCCACTTTGGACGAGACTGCCACAAGCAGCGAAAGCGGCGCGGCGTGGCTGGCAGCGAGCGCACGTAGTCTGAGTCCCTAAAGAGAGTGGCAGTGTTCAGCTGCACTACCGTCTGACGCCACTTGTTCCAAACAGATTCGCCCAGACCGAAAACCTGTATTGCACAGCGAGTACGAAGATTCAGTTGCAGTGTACATTTTCGCCACAAGTGGAATTTCGTGAAAGAACCAAGCTGAACGGGACAAACACCAGCATGTGACTTGCGACCAGCAGTTTTCTGGCCACTCATTTCGACCAAATGGCATTTCCAAGAGTTCATAAACCCATGTAGCTTTCAATCAAATCGTAATCAACCGCTGACGTCTGTAGACATTCCAGGCGATCTTCCCTCATACCCAGTATGCCCGAAGGTTACAAACTCATGGCCGTATGTACAAATGACACTTGACATTAACAGTCAGCAGGTGTACTCACACAGGGTGGAGAATGGTATACGTAATGGCAAGCTGATAATTCCGGACTGATTAACTGTCGACATATTGTCCAATTTCTAGATAATGAAGCAACCTGTGTCTATGTGATACAGTTTCGCAGCTACTGTTGTAATTAGATTAGCCAACAGGGCTCCAAGTGATTACATGCTGAGTGAGTTATCTACTGTCTAATCCAAGTACTCATTGAAAGAGTTGATAACATCACCCATGAAGAGATCTAAGCCACCATGGTTTCGGTGAAGTCATGCCCCTTAGATGTGGACGTGATGATGGGACCGTGTGACCTAAAGCCTCGACCACACAATGTGCGGGTGTCATGGCGACACCTTGATCAAGTAGCCCACTCAACTATTTCTTCCGTAGGGGCATCTATATGGGTGCCTGTCCAACAGGAGAGGTCCCATTTATTGAGATGCATGGTAATACTGTTCGATAATACGATTTTCAAGCAACTTCACTGAAGGAAGGTGTTGCACAGACCTAAGCTTGTTGGATACTCGATATAAAGTTTATGCAAAGATCACAACTTAGACAGTTACAAGATTACAGAACACCTCCAAGGAGAGGAGTCCTCCTCTGCAGATGAGTGCTCACTGTGGGTAGCTGCCATACAGAGGACCTGGGCTCGATTCCCTGCACTGTCAAGGATTTTCCTTGGTGGGATGATTTACACTCGCACTGTTGTTTGAAGAGGTACTTGATGGAGAAGTAGCTGCTCCAGTGTCTGAAAAGTCTTCAAAGCCGCTGGGAGAGAAGTGTACTAACGACACGCACCGTTTCATGTGCCATGTGAAGGACGCCGCAAGGCAAAGACCGACACGGCGGCCGGTAGACATCCCTTGGGTGTTCGCTGCTTGGCGAGGAGCTTATCTATTTCTTTCCCTTGGAAAACTACAGGAAAGAGATACTAGGCGCCATTATAATGTTGAAGCTCACACTACAATCATCCATCATACCATGATATTCGTCCGAGCGAGGTGGCGCAGTGGTTAGCACACTGGACTCCCATTCTTGACCACGACGGTTCAATCCCGCGTCCGGCCACCCTAATTTAGGTATTCCGTGATTTCCCTAAATCGCTTCAGGCAAATTCCAGAATAGTTGCTTTGAAAAGGCACGGTCGACTTCCTTCCCTACTCCGATGAGACCGATGTCCTCGCAATTTGGTGCCCTCCTCAAAATCAACCAATCAACCAACCAACCATGATATTCCACGGGGTGAATCGTATCACGTGCAAGGAGCACCACATGCGATCTGCTATATGCCTTTACGAATATATCTCCATTGTCTAACAATTACAATGACAAAAAAAGAAGGGAAATAATAATCAGTCAGAGAGTTTGATACAGTTGCGAACTGTCATCAGTTTTGCTAAACCCGTTCGTAAGGATCACAATGAACCTGTGGAAAGAAATATTCTCAGCAG
The DNA here is from genome assembly GCF_023864345.2 of Schistocerca serialis cubense. NCBI lineage: Eukaryota > Metazoa > Arthropoda > Insecta > Orthoptera > Acrididae > Schistocerca > Schistocerca serialis. Next base: position 155,885,030 of record NC_064643.1, read on the forward strand.
TTCTTAAGAACCACTTAACGCCGTTGAAACTGTTTTAGTCTTTCCCAATGTCCAGGCTTTTGTCGCCTCCTGTGAATACGATTATAAAAGTTTTCCACCAGCTGCGTAACTCAGTCAAGACATTCGACTGTGAAATTTGAGAACCAAAATGAAATTACTGGCCTTTAAAGGAAATGACATTAGAAAATTTCAAATATGCTTTGGTGGGTGGTGCCTCGAAGCAATATCAAATTTTAATTATGTTTGCTGCAATGTGAATAGGATCTAGGCACCCTGAGAGAGTTAACTAGTTTCTCACGGATGTGTGGCACAGTCAAGAAAACACTGTGGAAATCTAGAGGCTGATGAAGTTATAAAAAGAATGACAGTCACAGCCCTTTATTCTGGTAGGGAAGTATGGACACCGCAGGCGAAGGACAGGACCTGATATTATGTCGCGGAGAGGAATAAAGTTTGGTACTGGACAAGATTATTTCCAAAGTGAAGACATTAGAAGAGAATTGGAGATCTTCTTACTACTATAATAAGTGGAAGAACACAGGCTTTAAGGATCGAATAATGATCTTCGAATGGGTAATGAGCGATTACCGAAACAAACTACCAGAACTGGCAAATGCGTGGGGAGATCGGGAAGGTTCTGTACAGAAACGCAGGTCTAAGCTTTGGCGTAGATGACGATGCGGATTTTTAAGGATATCGTTAAGATAAGTTTCTTTTACTAGCTACCTTTAACTGTATTTGGAATCAGTTCCGAGAATTCAGCGACATGCATACCGGAAAAAAAAATACTGAACACTGCCCACGGTCAATGACTGTTTTCTTTTGTTGTCACTTACGGAAGCTGATGCGACTGCCCTGCGGTGGTTTCTACGTGATGTTGCGGAAAGCTATTCCGTAGACGTTGCAGGCTGCGGTTGGTGAAAGGCATGATGAAATGAAGTACAGTATTGCACCTCGGCATTTACCGAAACGGAAGAAGACGAGTAACGACGAATGGGATTGAGTCTCGCGCTACTCAGGTAGTCCTCCGTCGTCGGTTCATCAAACTGTCTAAAATATTCATGAAAATTTCGGTACAAACTGCGTAAAATATTTTGCTCAACAGAACACATTAGGAAGATATTTGGCGTAATTACATTGAAGTACAGAGCGACATAATGTATAACAAACGCTGCGTTAAAACAATGTTCGGTCGAATTGGTTTTTTTTTTCGTTTATCTTCGTTTTAGGACCAAACGATTATGATCAGAGGAGTGTAAAAGAAGACATAAACAACGTGCAAAGTTACCAGTGAGACGATGAGGACAGCATACAACGGTGCTGGTAACACTGTCAACGTAGGCGACTTGAGAAGCACCTAAAAGGCACCATACTTCGCTTCCCAAATTAGTAAAAAGGTCTTCAAAAATGTGTAGCGAAAACTGGAACCGTCAAAAGATGTAAAACCTCATAAAACACGAGACATATTCCAGTGCAAACACACAGACGTTTAGACGTTTGCACAAAATAGAATTATATGGAGCTAACGCGAAACGTGACAAAATTTATACCCATGACTTAAATAAATGGCTGTTCGTCAACTTGCCGGGAATGAACTTCCGTAGCAAATGGGAACCACACCTATCAATAGCGGTGCTCCTATGAAGAGCGAAACTTGCAAAATAAATTTCTCTCTCATTATTGTAGACACTGATTTACGCAATTCGGTGACGCCGCACAGATGAGGAACGTGTTATTACACCATGTTTAGGGATGTATTTAGAAATTAGAATACAGTGTAACAAATTATCATTTATCAGTTCATCTTACGGTAGAGAATAATGGGAGTAAGGCGTAATGAATGACAACAAAGGCTCTCGTGTATCATCCTTCCGACAACCGAATCCACCACTAAAGATGCCAGTGGACGGATTGTTAATTGCACATGTGTACTGCAGATTAAATACAAAGCTCACTATAGAAAGGTATAAACCATAGAATGCGCTGAAAGCAAAAGGAAATTGCATTAGCTAGATTCTTTTTGTCTACATCCCTATGTTATTGCCATCGAATTTTTGCCCTGTAGTGGTTGTGAACAGAGGTGCACATGCACATATGTGTTTGTGTGTGTGTGTGTGTGTAAAGGCATTCACCACTGTATTTATTTCAAATGCTTTATTCACGTTCTATTCATATTAATTATGAATAAGCGATGCGTGGACATTTATTAAGCTACGTATTTTCCTGCTGTCTCTCGGCCTCGCGCACAACACTGAAGTAACATTTCTTTTATTAAATATATCGGTACGAGTTCTCTTCTGATAATTTATCACTTCACATTAATTAAGAGTAAACCAGAAACAAAGCTCTGTGAACGTAATTTATCGTCCACACATGTCTCGGTTTCTACGGGGGAACTGGTGGTAAACATTGTGTTGTATTTCATAACGCTTGAGTTGTCTCCTGCGTTGTTACGCAGCGTCACTTAGAAAGGAACTGGATTATCCCACCACAATTTAGAACGCGCTACTTCCATTAGAGTTATCCGTATCCGGCGAGAAAGCAGCAACTAAATTCTCAATACGAAGCAGTTGGTAGTACAAAACTGGGGCACTTCCTGCCGTGTTTTCACGTCTAAAGAATCAAGCGTTTGTGTGGAAGTACAGTAAAAATATCAGGTTACACAGCTTTCCTATAAGACCAGTTAATTACTTTGCTTCAAAAATAAAATAATTTTGACGATCGTGAATTTATATAATAAATTGTGAAGACAGTGACTAATTGGCTGGAACGTGTGTAACACATCATAAAAATGACTGCAATTATGTCTTAAGTAAGGCGGTCTACTGGAGAATAGTTTGAAACCTACGTGAGACTAGAAAATGTTCTGCGCCGTGATTGGTCAATAAATATGCGAAAATGGCACACTGTTTTTTTCTTTTTCCCCAATGTTTCCACAATAGAAATTATTCCATAGACATGGAACATGATGCGCGTCTCATTACGCGTTAATGATAAATAATAGTGCCCGTACAGCGTACAATTTGAAGTCTTATGAATAGCAGAAAATGTGAGCTATTTTTCGTAAGGGACGCAAGCAGCTGGATGAAGAATTTGGTACCTGCTGCTACCTTCTCATCTACAAATATGTATATTTCACGATTCGCACTTGCAAAACTGTGCGCTCACTTCCTCCTACTGCGCTACCCTACACGAAGGATCGTGGTTTCTTTTGCGAGAAGGATAAGTCTAACAGAAAAATCTCTGTACGTGAAAATGGCCTGTGGGATGGGTTGGAAACTGCCGAATACCTTAGAGAATAAGAAATTCTTTTAGTTGGTGAAGCTATAGTACATCTCATTACACCAATGCGTAACTAATGAAAACAATCCTGTGGACGAAGACTCCAGCGGATAAAGGATGTACATAACAAAGTCGTTAATTACTGCGTCTTTGAGCTGCAATGATATAGGAAATTGCTTTTGTGAGCCTTGACTTCTAGGACCATAAGAAAAGAAGGACTTGATGAAGCGCACTTGATTCCCAATTAACATGTTTCAAAGAGATTAAAAAACATTCTCGGAAGAAAATGAAGAAGTACCTATTTCAGCCGACGGTAAACTACATAAGCGAGGCATATCGACACGTGCAATAGCTAGGGAAACTACGAGGAGATACCCAGGAGAAACTGAACTTTATTTAACGTACCTATTCACATTTTAAACCCAAACTTTCAATCCCCTTCAAAATATCCCCCACTTGCACTAATACACTTGTATAATCTTTTATTACTTTTCTCTAAACATTGTTTAGATTTATCTTTTGTGATGCCTGACAGCGCCTCCATTCTGTTTTTGAACACCTTAACAACATCAGCAAAAAGCTTTCCTTTCATATCTCCTTTCATTCTAGGAAACAAAACAAAAAAAAATCGCACAGGATGAATTCTTGTGATTATGGTGGGAAGGGGGCGGGGGGAGTGACGAACAGGGGTCACACACTACGATCGCCGCTAGTCTGGATTAGCTTACAGACAGCACCAAATTCTGTAAAAACGTTCCTGTTATAGAATAACAGATATTGTCGGAAGTTCCATGCGGCTTTTCGCGGATGATGCTGTAGTATATAGAGAAGTTGCAGCATTAGAAAATTGCAGCGAAATGCAGGAAGATCTGCAGCGGATAGGAGCTTAGTGCAGGGAGTGGCAACTGACCCTTAACATAGACAAATGTAATGTATTGCGAATACATAGAAAGAAGGATCCTTTATTGTATGATTATGTGATAGCAAAACAAATACTGGCAGAAATTGCTTCTGTAAAATATTCTGGAACCGCGCGACCTCTACGGTCGCAGGTTCGAATTCTGCCCCGGCCATGGATGTGTGTGATGTCCTTAGGTTAGTTACGTTTACGTAGTTCTAAGTTCTAGGGGACTGATGACCTCAGATGTTAAGTCCCATAGTGGTCAGAGCCATTTTTTTCTGTAAAATATGTGGGACTATGCGTACGGATCGATTTGAAGTTAAATGATCGTATAAAATTAATTGTTGGAATGGCGGGTGCCAGGTTGAGATTCATTGGGAGAGTCCTTAGAAAATGTAGTCCATCAACAAAGGAGGTGGCTTACAAAACACTCGTTCGACCTATACTTGAGTATTGCTCAACAGTGTGGGATCCGTACTAGGTCGGGTTGACGGGGGAGATAGAGAAGATCCTAAGAAGAGCGGCGCGTTTCGTCACAGGGGTATTCGGTAAGCGTGTTAGCATTACGGAGATGTTTAGCAAACTCAAGTTACAGACTCTGCAAGAGAGGCGCTCTGCATCGTGGTGTAGCTTGCTGTCCAGGTTTCGAGATGGTGCGTTTCTGGATGACGTATCGAATATATTGCTTTCCCCTACTTATACCTCCCGAGGAGATCGCGAATGTAAAATTAGAGAGATTCGAGTGCGCATGGAGGCTTTCCGGCAGTCGTTCTTCCCGCGAACCATACGCTACTGGAACACGAAAGGGAGGTAATGACAGTGGCATGTAAAGTGCCCTCCACCACACACCGTTGGGTGGCTTGCGGAGTATAAATGTAGATGTAGATGTAGATAGAAAAAGTAGTATACAGAGATGGCGTGACCTCCCGTGTAGACGATTAATGTCGTAGTAGGAAACAACTCAGTATTAGGAAACAAGGAACAATTTATTACTTTATTTTCTGTAAATGCACATTTGGAACAAAAGCCCACTTTGTAAACACTATGTTATGGCAGATACCGACATTCCTGATGCGATACACTCAAAAGTATAGTATAGTAATGGTGGACACGGGTTTTGAATTCTGTTCAAATGTATCTTGAAATATATCACAAAAATGTTACAGTAATTAAATACAAATTAAGATTCCTTGTAAAATATCGTTTGCAGCAGTGGCGGCCGAGAATTCGGCGTGTGAGCAGTGGTCTGGTTCGCGTGCCATAGCTTTCTCGCCTGGTTGCACGCTCCCCCACCTCCACGCCACGCTGTCTGTGGCTAGGGGGGAGATAGGAAACTGCGAAAATGACGCATTTAAATGACAATGCATTAACACTGCATACGACTCCGTTTGAAATTTCTGTACAATGCACGTGACAAAACAAAATTGTCAGTATTATTTAATTATTTCTGGTGAAGTGAAGATGTTATATACCTTTTATTTGGCACAGACTGTCAGCATACAGACAGACACAGACAATTTCGCACATTATCGAACTCAGGTTGCCGAGTAATTGTGACTCATTTAGTTTATTATTCCGAAAACACCTTTCGCACACATATCTGGACCGAAATGTTGCATCGCATTTGCTACCTCATTGTGGAGACGTTGAAACTCTTCCCGTGGAAAACTATGTACACCTCATGTACAGTTTTAACATTAAATTATTTATTATTTGTCTTTTACGCTGAAATTACATTGCAGATTAATCATTTCCATCTGCACATGCACAGGTGCGATTGCAATTAAAACGGCAAAGGTTTCTGAGACAGCTCGAAAACAGATGTAAGAATGGCAGCGTCCTAAAGACGTTTATAAAACTATCCTTATAATTCTTTCAATGCCACAATTAATTCTTCAGACTTTGCTTTTTCTTTAACAACTGTGAGCTTAACGAAACGGACGGTTTTTTGTTAGAATTGGTCCCTTCCATAAAACGATTTTCTTTCTAAATGCATTCATATTCCTATATAATCAGAAATAACTTTCTCTAAGTTACAATGGCTGACGGGGCAGTCTGCAGTTTTGTCCACTTAAAATGTGATGTCCACAATTCATTCCGTGTGTTTTAATTGCCGTTACCACTCTCCTTTTTCCTTCATAAGCAGAACAATAGCAGATTTTAAATTGAAAAATCGTTCCAGGCATGTCCCTTGACTAAACCAATGTACTCTGCAGTAAAATATAAAATTTTTAATACTCTCCATTGAGTTTAATTGAAACTTTTGCAACCGACAGTGGAATAACGGGTGCGGCGTCAGACAATTTACCATTAATATCACCAGTATTATCACCTGCTCATTGCCTTCAATTTTATGAGATGGTGCTTCTTGATGTACAGAACAATCAATCACGTCCGTCGACCGCTGAAATTCTTTGCTGTTTCGTTGTCAACTATATGGAACAGTCAAAACATCCATCACAACGGGACCATGAAACCGTTGCATTCAGAAGTAACCAATGCGCACTTTAACTCATTTATATCACCGGGAGACGAGAATATCACTTCCGGTTTCGTTGAATGCGTGCGGCCGCTGTCGGATCCACTACCGTATCCACTGTTTCCACTTCCTCGCCCGACTGAAACCGACGTCCAGTATGTCTTTCTTCAGGCCGACGAAGATGGGAAGATCACACAGTGAAACACTGGGGCTGTACAGAGACTGTTGCAGTGTTTCCCAACCAAGCCGTTGTAATGTAACCTTCGTCCGATTTGTATCGTGGGAGTGGGCATTAACATGCAACAGAATGATTCCGTCCGACCGCATTCCTGGGCCTTTTGACGTTATGACGCATAGCAGTTTCTGCAAAGTATCTTCGTAGCGCTGCACGTTGATTGTGGCTCCAAGTTCGAGGAACTCGACTAGCAGAAGAAGCATCCAACAGCACAAGGTCTGTCCCCACAATTCCTATCTCAGTGGCTACGCTTCAGCAATATGGTTGGGGAATAATGCAGTATCCTCCGAACAGCCCGGATCTTTCATCGTGTGATCTTCACACCTTTGGCGACCAGAAGAAACACATGCGTGGATGACGTTTGCAGGCCGGACGAGGAAGTGCTAGAGTGGGTGTGGGTATGGACCCAGGATTGTCCGACCGGTTCTACGAAACAGGGATTGATCGTCTCGTCTCCCAGTGGAGTAAATGTCTTAACGCACGTAGTGATTACTTTTGAATGGAACAATTTCATGATTTCATTGTGGTGAGTGTTCGGTTTCCATTTGGCAGCCTCTCATAAATCGTTAAATACATCCTCCATTGTGTTGTACTGCCGTTCCATAGGAGATTTCTGCTACCCGAGAATCATGCTGCTATGTATTCCATAACAGGCTTGTCATGACAGATCGTAGAGTGCCTGTTTTTGTGCAAACAGTCACTGGATCTGTGAACTTCTTATACACCACAAACACACACTGAGGTGACACAAGTCATTAGATACATCCCAATATCGTGTCAAACCTTCTTTTTCTCGGCGTGGAGTAACAGCCGACGTGATATGGAATCAACAGGTCGTTGAAAGACCCCTGCAGAAATACTGGGCCATGCAGCCTCTATAGACGTCCATAATTGCGAAAACGTTGCCGGTACAGGATTGTTTGCACAAACTGACCTCTCGGTTATTTTCCGTAAATGTTCGATGGGATTCATGCCGGGCGATTTAGGAGGTCCTATCATTCACTCGAATCGTCCAGAATGTTCAGCAAGTCTATATGCGAACAGTTGTGGTCCAGTGATGTGGCGCTTTTCATCCATGGTTGTTAGGGAACATGAACTCCATGAATGACTGTAAATAGTCTCCAAGTAGCCGAACATAGACAGATTACCCTGTCGATTCAATGTAAACCAGGCCTACACCCTAAGGGGAGTTGGAACGTCCAATCCGGACATTGTTAAATTTTGTGACTTGGCTTCCCTGTATTTCAGGAACGACTGTAGCCATTGACATGAGACTTTTACAGGACATTAAACTATGTTCTGAGTCTACTGAACTACAATAATTGCATTTCAGCCACTGTTTCCGGATATACAATTGTTAATTACAAGTTTAAAATTTTGTCTACTTTTTCGTACGGTGTCTTAAATAAGGTTAATTATACATAATATTATGTTCTTCTTTTAGTTCAGTAGACTCAGGATATGTATGTTATTACTTCTTGAAAATTTGAATACTCAAAGTGGTTTCTGAAATTTAGAGAAAAATGTAACAGAAAATGTAAATTTTCAGAAACGGCTTCTAAAGTTTCAAAAGTCTGTAACACACTTAATGTACGCTTAATTTTTTTATCTTTAGTCAATCAGAAGCACCCTGCACACCATCCTGTATATCATCCTCTTGATCTTTTTCCAAGTTTTTTGTTTTTTCTGGAGTGCTTCGTGGCCAACTCTGCTGCATATTCTGCTTTATCAATGCGAACCTTGTCCATCCGTTCACGTTCTCTGATGCGGTTTGCTCCAGGAATAATTCCCATATGCTCTAGCACTTTCACCCTACTTATGTTGCCATCATTAAAAGCAATAACAGCATCACTGACTCCCCCCCCCCCCCCCTTTATTGTCTTCATTCCAACAAAAACATTTTTTGTTAAGGGAGTCCATATAAGATGATTCAATGACTCATTGGAGTTTTGAGTCTTACCATGCAGACGCTTCTTCAGTAATTCGGGATTTGCCAGGCCCCTATAAATAAGTTTTATGATATCCATGACTGCTGTTGGGATGTACTGTTTATGACTGTATGAACTGTATGAGTACTGGGCATTGCGGTAATTGCACCATGAATCAGGTCCAGGAGGGCAAAGGTGGTGAATTGGTTTTTCATCAGTTGGCATTCTGTGGAAGAAGGCAGCCCAGACCACCTGCTTCATTTTCAACAAATCCTCAGTACTATTTCTAGTGAGCATCCCATAATACTTCTATAGTTCATCAATCATTTTGTCTGTCATTTTGTCAATCATTTTGTCTCATGGTTTTACCATCAGAAAGTTTCTTGTCTCTCAAACTTCGTTTGAACTTCCTCAACCTGGTGACCGTTCTCTTCTGGACATGAGACATGACCTTTATAACACAGCAATCCACAACCTAGTATATGAAAAATTACCAATGCACGAATAATTTTAACATTTTCAACCACTCTGTAGATTATATTAAAAAAAAAAAAATAGTTCCCATGTGAGTTAATACAGGGTGAGTCACCTAACGTTTCCGCTGGATATATTTCGTAAACCACATCAAATACTGACGAATCGATTCCACAGACCGAACGTGAGGAGGGGGGCTAGTGTAACTGGTTAATACAAACCATAAAAAAATGCACGGAAGTATGTTTTTAACACAAACCTACGTTTTTTTAAATGGAACCCCGTTAGTTTTGTTAGCACATCTGAACATATACACAAATACGTAATCAGTGCCGTTTGTTGCATTGTAAAATGTTAATTACATCCGGAGATATTGTAACCTAAAGTTGACGCTTGAGTACCACTCCTCCGCTGTTCGATCGTGTGTATCGGAGAGCACCGAATTACGTAGGAGTCCAAAGGGAACGGTGATGGACCTTAGGTACAGAAGAGACTGGAACAGCACATTACGTCCACATGCTAACGCCTTTTTATTGGTCTTTTTCATTGACGCACATGTGCATTACCATGAGGGGTGACCTACACGTACACACGTGGTTACCGTTTTAATTACGGAGTGGAATAGAGTGTGTCCCGACATGTCAGGCCAATAGATGTTCAATGTGGTGGCCATCATTTGCTGCACACAATTGCAATCTCTGGCGTAATGAATGTCGTACACGCCGCAGTAAATCTGGTGTAATGTCTCCGCAGGCTGCCACAATATGTTGTTTCATATCCTCTGGGGTTGTAGGCACATCACGGTACACATTCTCCTTTAACGTACCCCACAGAAAGAAGTCCAGGAGAACGGGCTGGCCAATTTATGCGTCCTCCACGTCCTATGAAACGCCCGTGGAACGTGTACCTCACCCCTCATGGTAATGTACATGTGCGTCAGTGAAAAAGACCAATAAAAAGGTATTAACATGTGGAGGTAATGTGCTGTTCCAGTCTCTTCTGTACCTAAGGTCCATCACCGTTCCCTTTGGATCCCTACGTAATTCGGTGCTCTTCGATACACACTATCGAACAGGGGAGGAGTGGTCCTCAAGCGTCAACTTTAGGTTACAATATCTCCGGATGTAATTAACATTTTACAATGCCACAAACGGCACTGATTACGTATTTGTTTGTATGTTCAGATGTGCTAACAAAACTAACGGGGTTCCATTTTAAAAATACGTTGGTTTGTTTTAAAAAACATACTTCCGTGCATTATTTATGGTTTGTATTAACCAATTACACTAGCCCCTCTCCTCACGTTCGGTCTGTGGAATCGGTTCGTCAGTATTTGATGTGGTTTACGAAATACATCCAGCGGTAATGTTAGGTGACTCACCCTGTATATATACCATTTTATTCGGAAAATGTGAAAAAAGAATTCCGCTCTAACACCCCTTAATGCAGGCACCACCAGCTTGCACTGTGCCTTGTTCACAACTTGGGATTCGAATCCTGCCTCGGGCATGGATGTGTGTGATGTCCTTAGATTAGTTAGGTTTAAGTAATTCTTAGGGGACTGATGACCTCAGATGTTAAGTCCCATAGTGCTCAGAGACATTTTTGACAACTTCAGCGCATGGCTTCATGGGGTCTGCTTCACACTCTGTCGTCATCTCTTACTAGCGGAAATCGGGACACTTTGTCGTGAAAAATAACGCTGAATTAGCCATACAACGAAACCATAGTTATTGGTCTCCTGAAATTAAGATGGACAATTTGGTAATTGTTTGCTGATAGAAGAAATTAATGGGTGGGAGGGAACAGGGGAAGGGACAGAACAGAATATCTGACCAGACCACGGTTTTCCAGTCGTCTAATGTCCAAGCGATATGGTCAACAGCCCAGAAGAGGCGCTGCAGGGGATGTCGTGCTGTTAGCAAAGGCACTCTCGTCATTCATCTGTTACCACAGCCCAGAAACGTAAAATTTCGCCGATGTGTCTTAGCGGATATATTCACAGTGCGTCGCACGATTGTTTCTGCTGTTATTTCACACAATGTTTTTTGTCTGTTACCAACGACAGCTTTACGCAAACGCCGCTGCCCTCGGTGATTAATCCAAGGGCTTCGGCCAGTGAGTTATCCTGGTGAGAGGTGATGTCTGAAATTTGGTGTTATCGGCACACTGAAATAGCTGACGATTTCCGAAACATGCGTGTAGCTCTAGTCATCATTCCGCGTTCAAAGTAGTTAATTCCCGGCAAGTGGCTAGGATCACGTCGGGTGTCTTTTCACGCGAATCACCCGCGTACAAATTACGGCTCCGCCAACGCACTGTTTTTGAGACTTTGTAGCGCAATACTTCTACCATTTGTGTACCAGCATGCAGCTAACCCATGACGTTTGGCATTTCAATGTATAGCAAATAGTAAACAGCGCTCGCATCACCATTTTATCGAAATGAAGGAAGTTGTGGCGACCGAAAAATGTCACACCGCAGTGGTAAATGAAATGTCGCGGTGTAGCAGGTACTTCCGAGAAAGATCGTGAAAACTGAGACAGACAAAACCATGGCCAACATGCGGTCCGCACACCTGGCAAACGAGCAGTTAGGCACATCGTGGCGGACCCCGCCTTATATGATGAGAAATTGAAAAGAAGCTTGAATTTAGAGATCAGTGTACAGCCAGGATCATAATGCACTTTTCGAGAAGCAGAAAAAAACGTAGCTTCTTAGTCAGTGTTACTAATCAGAGAATGCTGCTAATGTCCATGCAGTAGAAATACAGGGCCATGACTGATAACTTAAATTTCGTTAATAGCTGCTAGAGAGTAGAGATGGGCAAATCATTTCATCCTTGCGAATTAGTTCACTGGTGATCGCTATGTTTTGGGAACCGTTCATTTTTACTCGTTCACCATTCATTTGTGCTTGGTATATGGTTATTACGAAAAACTGAAAATTAGTAGCATAGGTGACTGAAGATGGAAGGCGCCAAGAGGGGAGCACTTGCCTCCCCCCCTGGCGTACAGAGTGTTTATTCATAACAGAATTTTCACACACTTGTATTTTTCGTGATTCTGCAAAACCTTTCTTTTAGCCAACTGTAGCTTTATGTGGCTGATCGCAGTGAAGTAATATAATGTGGTGCACGAAAATCCGGCCCCGAGAATACAGAATGCTCGCCAATTACGCACGATTTGTTGACCGCTACGACCAGAACAGATAAATATGTAATAATTAGGCAGTGAAGAAATAACAAATAAGCTAATGCAAACAACAACTTCGAGACAATAGATGACGATTGGTGAGCGAGCAGTCTAGTACGTGGGGCCGATTTTTCGAGCGCCAGACTGTACTACTGGAATGATATTGTAGAAATTATCATAATCTCTTTACAAAATGTGACACCAAACAGGCCTTCCATAACAACGAACATGCTCTTTTACCCTGGATCAAAAGAAGAAGGAAAACCTGTCGACTTCCTTTGCATGTGTAACAACAAATAAAGTCTTACCTTTGTGTAAGTATTTCTTCTGCTGTTTATGGAAATAGTGAAGTAAGCCGATATGTTTTATTACCTGAAAAAAAGTATTTATCACAACCGACGTAACTTTTATGTAATTTACGTAATTATAAAATACGTTTTAATTACTAGTCATGGACGCTGAATAGAATACGAAAAGAACCAGAAGTCCGGAGTTCAAAGAAGGTTTGAAACATCTAGAATGGGCGTGCCTAGTGAACGAAACGAATTACAGCTCGACACTGAACTAACTGTGAGCAGTCGGCAGTGGAACTGTGACGAGTGGCCACGCAAAGGAGGACGAGTCCGGCCGAGCGAGACCGAGACCGAGACAGACGGGAACCAGACCGAGACTGTAACGAGACCGGCCGACGTGCCGTTGCGGGAACGAGAACGACCGTTTGCCGTACCCGGGAACTACAAGTAGAAAGCCGCGACCGAAATGAACTGTGAAAGACCGTTCCTTAGAATTCGTTTCTCGCTCATTCTGTTCATCTTGATGAACCGTTCCTTTCGACCTTTCGAATGACTCATCTCTACTAGAGGGCCAGCCGGAGTGGCCGAGCGGTTCTAAGCGCTACAGTCTGGAACCGCGCGACCGCTACGGTCGCAGGTTCGAATCCTGACTCGGGCATGGATGTGTGTGATGCCCTTAGGTTGATTAGGTTTAAGTAGTTCTAAGTTCTAGGGGACTGATGACCTCAGAAATTAAGTCCCATAGTGCTCAGAACCAATTGAACCATCTACTAGAGATCCGTTGCACTTGATGTCTACATTCGATGGACGCAACACCAACACTAGAGTCATATGGCGTCATTCCAAGTGCGACTACAGAGAAGTAAGAAATTTAGCCCGCAATAGTTGCGCAAGATCTAGTGATGAGGAACGAACAAATTTAATGATCAGTTATACGGCTTTGTTGGAAACACAAAGCAAACTACCCTTGTTACTGAAACTCCCTGGCAGATTAAAACTGTGTGCCCGACCGAGACTCGAACTCGGGACCTCTGCCTTTCGCGGGCAAGTGCTCTACCATCTAAGCTACCGAAGCACGACTCACGCCCCGTCCTCACACCTTTACTTCTGCCAGTACCTCGTCTCCTACCTTCCAAACTTTACAGAAGCTGTCCTGCGAACCTTGCAGAACTAACACTCCTGAAAGGTTCGCAGGAGAGCTTCTGTAAAGTTTGGAAGGTAGGAGACGTGGTACTGGCAGAAGTAAAGCTGTGAGTAGCGGCCGTGAGTCGTGCTTCGGTAGCTCAGTTGGTAGAGCACTTGCCCGCGAAAGTCAGAGGTCCCGAGTTCGAGTCTCCGTGTGGCACACAGTTTTAATCTAGCAGGAAGTTTCATATCAGCGCACACTCCGCTGCAGAGTGATAATCTCATTCTGGATACCCTTGTTACTGAAAATGCACGTTAATTTAGATCAGTGTGGTCTTCAAGGATAAACACTGTTTTTGATATCCAAATAAACTAAATAATTCGGTGTGTGGGTCACATTTTGATTACCAACTCGTAATCTAGACTGTTTATTTGTTACATGTGGCAGTGCGAATATTTTGTTTACTTGCTAGATGGACGGTTCAGAGTGAAAGTGAACCAACTCCCTTTTGGCCATTTCTCAGTTTTGTATCGTAAGGAATATTACTTTGGAGTATACTATGAATCCAAGTCTATAGCTAAATTCTCATCCACCAGATGCCATTAGAGCCCTTCCTTTCAAATGTACCTTACAATGGTGTCAGATTTAGAGTGAACAAAGCCTACAATAGTCTTGTTCGATAATACTGTCGGCTCCGTGGTATATAAATTTAGTTTAAACATCTTGCAAGTAAACAGCGAAACTCATATTCGAGTTGTAATAGCCTTACAGAATTGGAGGCGAAAACAAATTGTCAGCAGCACCTAGTGTCAGGTAGCATTTAAGAAAGGAAGAAGCGGAATTCAAGCACGTAGTTCCATTTTCAGACTTGTGCGCATGCCAAAATCAGAACTTAAAAATAGCTCTAATCCGATTAAACCGCGCTGAAACTAGAAATTATGGATTGGAAGTTCCTACAGCCTGGTCATTCGTTCTGGCCTAACGAAACTGACTTAAGTACCGTATAATCGAAAAGCTGGTAACAGGGAATAATATATTTGGCACCAGAGGATTGGATCAAAATGATAAAATCAGCAAAGAGAAATAAGCCTAATTTCACGGTCCTCTTAATATTTAGATATGAATTGCTGAGTACCAGAAACTTGCAAAACTCAGTAACTAACACGAACATGGAAACACCGGGAGTGCCTGTCAATTCTATGAATGTAAATTGGCTGCAATTCGGAAACGGTTTGCCCTTAGTGATTAGCTGTAAATTTTCAAGAAGTTCTGTACCTCGTTTGAAGAGATGAATGGATTCTAGCAGGTGGTTATCAAGATTTACTTTATCAGTGCATAGTACCTGTATTGACACAGAACGAAAATGATTTGGTATCGCTGTTCCCATACTCGTCATCCATACTTCAAATAAATTCCAGTGCATTTGAATACAAGAACCAGCAACGCAACAAATTAAAATAATGAGCATGACTATACAATGGTTTCTGAAATAGAATGTTCAAAAACATACCGTTGTGACAAGAGTAGTAACATTGCCGGCTTAATAAGCATACCTTTCGTGTTATTTGAGGATATCAGAGCTCAGTTCATTCATATAATTAGAAACAGATGTGCATACTTCATGTTATAAAACCAAAATAGATAATAAGTATTCTGCTAAATACCTTCCTAGAAGTTTCAGCTTGAAAGTGAAGCAAGTGCTTTGCATCGTTATATGTTTTCCTTCCATGTACTAAGTGAAAAATGTTACGGCATTTAAGTCCTTTCTGAACATACATAAAAGTTGAAAACTATTAACATCACATAGTTAACAAACTCAAGTTGTTTATCTTTTCTGCCTTTCCTCCCAAAATTGATTTAAATGGACGTAGTCCACTTTATTCCTAAAGACTCCATATGTGGCAGCAGAAAAAGACATTCGGTGATTGAAGAAGTCACTGACAACAGAAGAGGCCGCACGCATCTACAGTGGCGTGGATGCATGGATGTGTGGATGTCGGTCACATTGTAATGAGATACTGCAACTGCTTGGGTTCCGCGACAGCTTTGGCCGTAGTGGGAAGCGAGGGAAGGGGATGAGCTAATCAGCTTAGGGGCACACGGTACAGAGCTTCAGAGGTGGCAAATGCGGTTTCCTCCTTGAATACACCTATTCCAGTCTGATCCGACACATCATGTGTGGCCTGCAAAGCCGCCATACCTCGAGGAGCTTCACTGATTATCACTATTTTATTCCTGCAGACATGTTTATTCAGTTCTCCATAACAAGCTGAAATAAGAGAAAAGGACTCTTCAGCTTGAAATTATAGTCCCACAATTCCTATAGTAAACACGTTTCAGCACTCTCACTTCATCCTAGTATAGCAAGTTACTTCAGACGTGATGTACATCTTACTTCTTAGCAATATCGCAGATAAAAGAAAATATGAGCAGTGGGACAAAAGGGGTGCGAGCATAGTTTATTAGTTTGGGTTCTCTACATCATGAGTGAGCAAACATTTAGGTGCAAACCTATAGTTCTTCTCCATGTCAGTCCTTAACCTACCGTTCTTCTTTGATTGATAGGTCCTTAACCCATTGTTCTCCGCCACTTCTGATATCAAATTGATATCAGATTAAATTAAATTGTGACAGCGGATTGATTTATGACCCCTCCACCTCACCTTAACCTATTGCTCTTCTAAGTAGTTTGCAATCCCCTGCGGATATCCATCCTTCCCTGAAACCATCCCCACCCCTCCCCATCCCCCCTCATCCCCCCCTCGTCCCATCTCTCTCCTCCTTCACTCCTCTGGAAACTTTCCTCGCTGATACAAGCACATTTTCAATCTGAATTACTCTTTTAGCTCCCATCCACTCCATCAGTTTGATTGACAAATTGATAAGTCAATTAACCCCTCCCACTCGAGAAACCCCCAGCCCTCCCCCTCCCCTCACCCACGTGGAAGTAGGCCGAGAATTGATTGGCTATTTGGCAGGGAATCGATTGCATTTTATGGAATATTGTTTAAACTATTTCTGGTAGACAAGGAAATGTGTGGAATATTTATTTAAAAAATTTATTGGATGTAAGGTGGTGTAAGGAATATAGTTTAATTATTTGTTTAAAAAATTTGGCTTGAAATCGATTGCAGAGTCTGAATACTATTCAAACAATTTCTGGTAAACAGGGCAATGTGTGGAATATCGTTTAGTGATTTATTTATTTAAATAAATTGACGGGAAATTGACTGTAATATACGGACCTCTGTTTTTTAACATTTTGAGAGAGGCCAGGTAGTATGAAGTATTTAAACAATTGCGGCGCTATTTTATTCAGATCGCGCATGGAATACCATCATCATGTAATTACACTGTTAAAAATCTTTCCATTGTGAACCACACTCCATCTGCAGTAAGCCAGGCCAGCCACTTTGCGTATTCCCGCACGCGCAGTTTTTGCGTCAGCTGTTGGTTGCTGCACTGCCCGCCGCCTTGTGTGCCACGTAGACTAGATGGTGCGCTAATCCCTGAACAAAGCGTGAAGTGACGGCAATCCTTTGATATTTGATACCTGAGAAATTCCTGTCAAAACAAATGCGCTCTCCCTCTCTGTCTCCCTCCTTCTCCCTCCCTCTCTCTCTCTCTCTCTCTCTCTCTCTCTCTCTCTCTCTCTCTCTCCTTCTCTCTGTCTGTCTCTCTCTCTCAGGCGATCACATCCAGTCGCATACCACTGCCAGACCTGAAAATACCATCGATCGTAATCAGACCGAAGCACAAACCAATTAGTGTTTACCTAGTAAACCATGAGCTGTGGATGTCTTGGAACTATTTCCTCACTCTGTCAGATTTATTGAGTAATTAAGAAAATCGATTTTGTGAGTGACAGTTTTTCCTTGCTTCATGTTGGAGGATGCTAGTATTGGAATATTTGGCAGGATTCGATTCTGCAACTACCCAGTTTCCGAAAACAATTTTTTTTCTTGTTTGCTCCTTGCCTCATATTGGTGAATACTGGCACAATTACGTCAGTTCGAAGGACCTCCATTACATTGGAGGTAGCTCAAAATTTCAAATTTAAGTTCACTTGTATATATATGTGAAAATGTTATTAGCGGATTTTAACGTACAGTTAGGCAAGCAAAAAAATTCGGAGATACCAGTGGCCCCAATACCAAACACAAAAACGTACCAACAAGAATGAGGAAACATCAACCGACTTCTTCTGCAGAAACTTCGGATTTAAAATCATGTGTACCCAATTTCAAGAACCTGCATATAAACTAACCACATGGATATCACCCATTCTTAGACAGGGTGAGTACCAAATTGACCATGTCGCAATTTCCAAGGAAAACATAAAAAGAATTCTAAACGTCAGAAACCGAAAAGGTATCTTTGAATTAGATCATCATCTTCTCCAAATAGAAAAAAACATTCCAACCTAACAGACCGGTAAAAAGACCACCCAAAAGTACCAAACCAGATCCGGAATATCTGAAACTCAGCAAAGAATTAATCATCATGCAGATCAATCAGTAAAAATCAAAATACTGGAAGAAACTAACAGAGAAACTTCAGGAAGCCATCAAATTAGGACAACAACCTCGGACCAGTAAACATCGCTGGTGGAACGCAACCAGTGATCGGGCAGTCGACAATCGAATAACAGCGAGGAAAAAAAAATTATTAATCACAAACCTGAAGAAAACCGGGAGAACTTCCTTAAAACCTAAAAACAGATTTCGAAAATAATTAGAAAAGAAAAACGGGGATATGACAACAGACTCTGCAAAATCCACCAAGATTTCATCAAAAATAATAGAAGAAATTTCTGTAAGACTTTAAGAGAAAACCAAGCGCCTAGCTTGTGCTTCAAAAAACCTGATGGCTCTTTGGAAACTAACACAAAAAATAACTGCAAAATCTTAGCCCAATATTTCAATTCCCTCATCAACTGTGAACCACCCCAAGAAATAGTTGTCTTCTCTTTTCCAGTTTTCACACACCCAGATTCACATGCCCCAGATCTCGAAGAAATTATGGAGATAGTCAAACAGTTGAAAAATAACAAAGCAACAGGACAAGATTGGATCATTGCTGAACTCTGGAAACAACGATCCTAAACCAATGCAGAAGCTACCTCATATAATATCAGACATATGGATGACGTAGCAAATACCAGAGGACTGGAAATGCGCTCTAATTGACCCGAAACTCAAGAAGGGCGACATCGCAGACGTCAACAATTACAGATGAATTTACCTACTGCTGATCGCTTAAAAAATCCTTTCACAAGCACTTTTAAACAGGATGGAATCCCAAATAGATATACTAATTGGTGAATACCAGGCCGGATTCAGAAAAGGACGATCATGTGCGGAACAGATCTGGTGCGTAAAGGCAATATTACAAATGGCGAAATGCAGAAACACGGTAATTACATTGATCGACTTCAGGAAAGCATACGATTCAGTGGACTGTTAAACTCTGTTTAAAATCATGGAAGCATTTGGGATCGACAGAAATACATGAAAAATGACAGAACGGACACTTACAGGAGTATCATCGAAATTGAAATTCATGGATGAAACATCACAACCCTTCGAAATCAAAACTGGAGTCCGACTGAGGGACAGACTGTCCCCAATGCTTTTCAGTACTGTTCTAGAAAAGATTAACAGGGAATGGGAAACTTATCGAAATTTGTATCAAGAAAGAGAACCGGATTAACGTCAAGTGTCTTGCTTTTGCTGATGATATTGCAACTATCACCAATAACAGAGCAGAAGCGATTCACGCAGGGGAAAGACTACATGAAATATCACAAAAAAACAGATTAAAGATATCTTATGAAAAAACCAAATATATGGAAAGACAGACAGAAAATAAAACCTCTTTAATTGCAAGGCATGGAAAAATTGCACACGTCTGCCATTTTAAATACCTCGGAGAAACTATACAGCCCTCAGGATTAAAAATAATCGCTAATGAAAAAAGAATCACAAATTCCAGAAGGCCTACAAGCTAACATGGACGCATTACAAGAAGAAGTGCATTTCGACAGACGCAAAATTAAGGCACTATAGAAAAGTGACCCTTCCAGAAGCAATCTATGCAGCTGAAACAATGGTGATTGGTGGTTATTCAAAATTAGGGAAATAGAAAAGCAGGAAAGAAAACTTCTCAGGAAGATTTACGAGCAATCAACGAAAAGGGCATTTGGATGAAGAGACAACAAAACGAAATCTATATAAAGACCAACACAGTAACAGACGAAATCAGAAAACGCCGAGCCAAATTGTATACACATATCTACAGGATGGAAGACTCCAGAACAGCAAGGAAATTTTTCAGTATTATAACAAAGAGCAAATGCGGCACAGAAAGGCTGAAAGAAGTTCAGACGGATCTGCAGAAGATCAACATAAAAAATCTCGAAGACCACATTGAGTGCCGGAATAAAATGATAAGTGTGAAGTTTGAGGAGAGAACATCGCACCAGCCTGGTAAAAAATGTACAGAAGAACTGAAGAACTGAAGAAGGAGCATTCAGAGAGGATGAATAGTTTTTGGGAAGGTTAGGTTAGGTTAGTGTTGTTTAACGTCCCGTCGACAACGAGGTCATTAGAGACGGAGCGCAAGCTCGGGTTAGGGAAGGATTGGGAAGGAAATCGGCCGTGGCCTTTCAAAGGAACCATCCCGGCATTTGCCTGAAACGATTTAGGGAAATCACGGAAAACCTAAATCAGGATGGCTGGAGACGGGATTGAACCGTCGTCCTCCCGAATGCGAGTCCAGTGTGCTAAACACAGCGCCACCTCGCTCGGTTTGGGAAGCAGAGAAGAAAAACGTCCATAGATGAAATTATGAATACAAGTTCAATCGCTCTGCTAAAGGAGAACAATCGTTATACACACACACACACACACACACACACACACACATATATATATATATATATATATATATATATATATATATATATAACACCTTCTTCTTGTTTTTATGCTTAAACTGTGTTCAGATCTTGACGGGCCTTCCACTGCGCCGTTTTACCACTAAATCTGAGAGAGGTTTGATGTGGTGTGAGCCGTGCGTGGCTCGTGTTCGTGCCATTTCTTATTTTACATCTTGTTTTTACCGTACTGCCACTTCGTTAATTTTCAATTACTGGTGTCACTGAGTTGCTGCCTTGCCTGCCCGTGAGCGGCAGAAGCAGCGCTTATCGATATAGGCCCTGCCGCATTATCTTTGCTGGACTGCTATTACTTCCCGGTCGTCGTGTGTTCTGGGTTAGTTCGGACCTGGCACGCGGCACACGTTCAGTCGGGGCGCGGCAGCAGTGAGGTCCGGACCGCCATGACTCGCCCGACGATTGCCGACACACACGATTGGAGTGGGGACAACTTTGGTTGGGCATCGGTCGGTCGTTTTGCCGGACGACACGTATTTGGCCGGCGATCGCTTATCGGTTGGCTGTGTGCCGACTCGCGATTCGTCCCTGTTACTGTACAGCCACTGCCGTTAGCATTATCTAGTTCTTCGTGCAAGTGTTCGTGCAACTGCGTAGTTTGTGTGATTTTGACTGACAGGTTATTTTAAATGTTGTCGGCGTACTGCGAGGTGTCAGTCGGTTGGCGTGGAGCAGTGAGGAATTCTCGGCGGGGCGTCGTTTGGCCGGGGCCCGCTGGCGCTCTCTATGCGGTGTCGGAGAGTGTGGCGCTGTTCCAATTGCTACAAGCCCGTAGCTCACCGACCCTGGACACGAAAGTTGAGTTTTGATTTAACCTACCAGCAACTCAAGACTATTCACACTGTGTCGTTTGGAGTTCGTTGTCTGTTGTTGGGATATTCCCGCGAGCAACACCGTGGTTTTCAGGTTGGAAAATTCTAGCCACCCTCCTGTGGAGTTTCACTGTATTTGCTTATTTCCATTGAAGTGCACCAGCGGAATGTTTTGCCTTGTGGCCGTTAACGTTCCGTTTACCTGCCCTGGGCGTTGAAGTAACTTTCAGGCAGTGTAGTTTCCTCATCCGTGCTGTCCATCACGGTTTGTAGGTTGACAGCTCCATGTATGATTGGTTGTGGGCGCCAATGTTTTCTACGTTGCTCCGTTGAACTCCCTGTTGTCCCCTGGTCGGGTGAAGTGAAAGTTATCTTGTCAGTGGGTCCGCTGACTTTCGGTCGGTTGGGTTGTCGTCGGATCGTGAATGGTTGGCCCGACTGCCTGTCTCACCTAAGCGAGCGTTAGTGTTGGAATTACAGGCCTACCCTCGAACATCTGGGGGGGGGGGCATGTGTGCACTGAATTTGTACTTGTATGGCTTCTAGCCGATTTTTGCTTTAGATTAGAGTTGTTTTACTCTTAATGCCTTCAGTCTAGTTTAAAGTACTGTTTCACGTAGGCCCTTTGGCATTTTAAAATGTTTTTGAATTTTAAGTGTTCGGCCTTCAGCCGATTTTCGGCTGACTGTTCTTAAGGCCTTCAGCCTACATTAAAGAACTGTTTCACATAAGGACTTCGGTAATTTATTTTAAATAATGTTTTGGAGTTTTAAGTGTTCGGCTTTCAGCCGATTTGAATTTAACTTGTTTACTTCAGCCTAACTAAAAAACTGTTTTAAGTTAAGGCTTGCCTTTTACATTTCTGATTATGCTTGTGCTTAAGTTAATGGCCTTCAGCCGTTTTTAAATTAAAGTGGCTTTCAGCCGGTAATGAAGTCCCAAAGATAAAAGCTGTGTGTAAAATTTTTTTGGGGCTCTTGTACTGTTTGATCAAATAATAAAATAGTATGTTCGAGTGCAACAGACAGCCCCTTATTTTAACCCCTTTCCACAATTTATTCTGTCTGTCCTGTCCAGCGGAATAAGCAGGGCATCTCAGGGTGTAAGAAGAGAACTACCTTCACCAACTTCAAGTTAAAATATGAGTATCATGGATAAAAGACTTGACTAATGGCAGTGTTATACAACAGAAAGCCTGGTATCACCTCCTCGCAGATGATTAATGATAGAGACTGAAAAATCGCCTCTATCCGTTGCTCGCCCTGTTAAGGGGCGGGAGTGAATATCGATATACTCATATCTTCTCAGCCTACGTGGATTTCCTCCCTTCCGGCTTCTTTCTGCCGTCTTGTTCTCGGTCGAGGTGTGCAACAGAGTATACGAAACGTACGAAGCCTTACCAGTTGTAAAAGACGCCGTCTTCCGCTCTGTTGTGAACGGTAACAGTTGTGGCCTTTGTCTAGTCACTAAAAAGGCACACATAGAATGAGTCTCTGTGTGTGGAATCCCTTGACGTCCAAGTGTTTTACCAGCACATGGATAAGTTAGCCGCAGAGTTCAGTTCTGCCTATTTGGCAACCCAGAAGCCCCTCTGAATATGTTGGACTGCATACAATATTACTAGATTACACTAACTGAACGAAAGTATCCGCACGCCCCGTGTAATGCGGAATTGACCATTAGATGTCACTAGAGGGTGACACGCCAGTATAAAGGGTGGCCGAGGGAGGGGGGTGGAGTGGAGGGGAGTATCGCGTCGCGAACAGGGAAGCAGTAATACCAATACGGATCGGTGCGAAGAGCGCGATGACGTCAAATGTAGGCTGGTCATTAGATGTCATCTCATTAACGAATCCACCAGTTCTTCTAGAGCTGTCTAAGTCGGCTGTTGGTTATGGGCTTGTGAAGTGGAACCACAAAGGAACAGCCACAGCCAAACTAAGAACAGGCAGAGCTTGTCTTCTGACTGGGAAGGATCGTCGAGAATTGCAAAGGGGATTTGTAAAAAAATCGCATGAAGTCATCTGAAGGAATCACCTGTGATTTCAAAAGTCCTACAAGCTGTGCAGTTAGCACAGTGTTGGCCATCGGGAGTTGAAACGAATTGACTACAATGTCGCGCAGCTCCTCATAAGGCCCGTTTCACAAAGAAATGGCGCAGCCCAGGCCCATATCGGAGGCGAATCAGGACCGTGGCGTCAGCGGGACGTTGGCAGTTCACACAAAAGTGGCGCTGTCACACAGGCGAGGGACGGTCGAGCTACGTATGGATCACAATATGTCGTCTTCGTCAGACGAAGAAGCTGATGCACTGGATCTTTTTCAACTCGTGAATGTTGAGCAGCGAAGAAGATATTGGCTACATCCTTTGTAGTAGAAGGGAAGAAATACGGCGCAATTGACGTGATGGAAGAATGGAATATTTATCCTGAACGTTTCTTAAATTTTTACAGAATATCTCAAATTGTTTCTGTGTTGCCTTAGACCAGTGGTTCCCTACAAGGGGGTGAAAAGTAAACGATTCGGTTGTTTCGGTCACGAAAGTAAATTATTTTCAAAATGTCATTACTGTTATCACAATTTTGTACGGCTGTAATACTGACTAAGTAAGTTATCTATAATTACTCTTTCTCAATTAGTAGCAATGCCACGGGGGTACCCGCACGGTGCGAGTCGCGCGACTCCCCCCTCCCACCCTCCGTCTTCGGAGTTCTAGTCCTCCCTCGGGCATGGTTGTGTGTGTTGTCCTTAGCGTAAGTTAGTTTAAGTTAGATGAAGTAGTGTGTAAGCTTAGGGACCGAAAACCTCAGCAGTTTGGTCCCATAGCAACTTAGCACAAATTTCCAATTAGAAGCATTAATGCGATGGATGTTACAGGTTCCTCACACAGTCCACCCAGTACACACATGTATTGTGCTTTGTCCGGTACATCGCTGATGATAAAAGTGAGTCATATACGGAACACATACTAGATATCCGAAGAAAATGTCTTCTCCAAGTTGTAGATAGTACCTGCAATATCCCAGTGTCCAAAAATTGCTTCATTACTCGCTTCGAAGCGGACAAATGAATTAATTGACAGCACGACATGGAAGTAACTAAATGGCTACTTCAGTGCTATATACTGTATTATTATTATTACTATTATTCACAAAACATTAACAGCCTGAAGTCTCCCAGTTTCTGCCAATTGAGGAGTAAGGAATGCAGCAATCAAGAGATTTGCGAGCAGTAAGTGTAGTCACGCACTTTTACTTGGTAGATTTGAAATGGATTTGCTGTGTGCAGGTAAAGCAAGTGCCGCTATGGAGTAATGCAGGGGATGTATGGTTTATAATAAGTGTTTACCACTACTGTGGATAGTTACTTTTCTGATCTGAGATGTAGGTGTGGGTAGCACTTGCGATGCGCCACGAATTACTTTATCATTCATTCCAACCCCCTACCCCCCAAACACACACACGCCCACACAAAGTAAATATCATTCATCTTTCATAATTTTAAAAATAATTGTTCTGTGAAAAGTCTTTCATTCTGCAGTTTAGTTAGGTGCTAAAGTTCATGAAAATGTGGGGGAGGGACGGGCAACAGACGCCAAGGGGGGGAGGGGAGGGAGAGAGCATACTAAGGGGGGGGGAGTATACTAGATTATGGGTGATTGCACTCAGGGGTAGTGGTCTGGGACGCGCTGCGTTGGACAGAGTGAGAGGCAGCATTCAGATAAAAGCAACGAAGCTGGAATTTTTTGATCATAATTCCCATGTTTATATAATTTTCATTCGAACGTAAGGTAAAACATTACTGATGTTGTGGGAGATGTTTCATATATTACGACACTTTTCCAAAATCTCATCATCCGTAATATACATCACTGCTATACACAGAAATCCCTCGTTATAGGGTATAGTCTCCTAGCGTGTAATACAGGTTTTGCCTTTATGAAGGGGAACAAAACATGCTTTTCTCTACAAAACTGGTTTCCAGTCACTGCCAACGCCAAGGACTAAGGATTCTTTCTGTACAGGCGAAAACAGAAGATTTCAGGGATCTTCGTGCACTAGACTACGTGTTGCACACATGTTCATTCAGAATTATTATGCCTGGCTACACGTTTCATCTGTCAACCCTTACATCGTAGCAGAAAGGGGAAGGATAGGTCCTAACATCCACCAACAGTAGATTTGTCAAAACATCGCAGATAATCCGGTAAGTGCTGGGAAAAGAATTCTGCCGCTGGATAACAGTACCGTCTTGATTACCTGGTGTAATAAAATTCAGCCAGTGAAACATGCGAATAAGGTGGTCATACTTGACATGTGACATTTTAGCACAGCTAACAATGGTGTATCTAGGGCAAGTACCAAGTGAATAGCGGATTTGCACGTCTTTCTGGCGGTATCCATTGACTGAGGACAGAAAATGTGCCGCTGACTGTGCTTGATTAGTGTAATGATTGCAAATGAATAGTGTTAAATTTTTCAGTATATTCTGCCCTGCTTGTACAAATTTTTGTTGAAGTAAACATTGTTTTTTTACTTGTGTTGTTGCACTTTCTGTGAGTAAGGTATCTGTTTCTGCAATAAGTAACACGGAAATACAAGAGAGTTTTAGCAGCGCAGCGTTGTAACCTGCACAGATTCAACGTTGTTCGACCAGGATAATAAAAGAGAATAGTGCTACATTTTTTTTTCAAAAGTAACATAAGTAATTGTGTAATAATCGTTACAAAAACATGTAAAATGGCTTTTTTCTTCACATACAGTGCCTGCATAAATAGTCCAAATATGAGAGCATAAAATAGGTAAGCATAAAAAATCGACAACACATAAGACTTCAGTTATATCAATAGCGAAATCTCATTTCTCATTTGCGCTCACTGAAACTGTTTGACAATATCTGAACGAAAGTGGTTACTGAATGTTTCGTGAACAACGTTTAGTGTAGACAAGAAAAATTTACATATACAGCACATAACTAACTCTGCCACTGCATCAGCGCTTGTCTGTGGATAGTTGTAACATGAAAATAACTCTTCAAGCGGTATTAGCTTAAAATGTGATTGTAACTGAAATTATAAACCACATACGAACGAGAAGCACGAGCCACAAATCCGCATAGCGAGCGGCCAACTGTCATGTTTTAAGCTTCGTAGCTCGTCGTAGTCCAACATCAAATTATATCAGTTATTTATTTGAGATTGGAAAGAGTTATCGCTCTCCTTCCACCGTTAAAAACAATTTGGATACGTTTTCTATATTTCTCACAGAGCAACCCACGCCCTAAAACCGAACTAGCTGACGACTACAGACTACAGTCTCCATGGCAAACTTTTCAAAATATGCCCAGTGGTTTACTTATTTGGGATGCATCACAGTAACTATGGGCAATAACGAAAATAAAACTAGTTCACTATCAACCTGTGATGCCAAACTATATGTTGCATATATATATCCCTTTTTTTGTTTCCTCAAATTCGAATGAGAAAGACTCCATGGCGGAGAACAAGCGCGACTCCCAAAACAGAGGTTTTTAATTTTTTACACGAAAAGTGAAAGTTTAACCGACAATCTACAGTATATACAGAGATGGATGTAGCTTTGCTATATCTACATAAAACAGTTTCTTGATGCGCATCGGATTGCTTCAAAGTAATGAAAACAACAGCGCGCCACTTGGACTGTGCTGTCGTAGTTCATTCATCGGTAACTTACATTTACCAGAAACTGAAACAAACTGACTCTCTATACGGCTTCCAACAGTTAGCTCGTTTCAGATGTCTTGCCCGAAAACTGCAAATTCTCCATAGCAGTACATGTGTACGAGTTCGGAAGGTAGGAGATGAGGTACTGGCAGAAGTAAAGCTGTGAGGAAGGGCCGTGAGTCGTGCTTGGGTAGCTCAGTTGGTAGAGCACTTGCCCGCGAAAAGCAAAGGTCCCGAGTTCGAGTCTCGGTCCAGCACACAGTTTTAATTTGCCAGGAAGTTTCATGTGTACGAGATCTGTCCAAAAAAATTCAGGAATATTGCCCACAACTTTTTTCTGCGCTTACCTTTTACTTATTGTGCACGGTCTCCTTTGAAATACTCTCCTTCATAAGTGATAAAACGCCGTTTCCACTTTCGGAAACAGTCTTCGTAGGTCTTTTGCTGAATCGCGCGAAGCGCCATCTGCGAGTTTTCTGTTCACTCGTCTATCGTTGCAAATCTTCGTGTTTCAACGGGGTTTTAAACTTTGGAAATAAAAAAAAGGCCCCAGGAGCCAGGTCTAGAGAGAACGGAGGATGTGGCAACACAGTGATTCCGTTATTGTGCAGTATTCACGCACCAACAGGTATGAATGTACGGGTGCGTTATTTCAGACCGTTTCTTTCTTACATTTTCTGGCAAGTGTCGCAGCACGTCCCGATAGTACCATCGATGAACATTTTGCCCCTGTGGCATGAATTCATGATGAACCAATCAAAAATGGTTCAAATAGCTCTGAGCACTATGGGACTCAACTGCTGTGGTCATAAGTCCCCTAGTACTTAGAACTACTTAAACCTAATTAACCTAAGGACAACACACAACACCCAGCCATCACGAGGCAGAGAAAATCTCTGACCCCGCCGGGAATCGAACCCGGGAACCCGGGCGTGGGAAGCGAGAACGCTACCGCACGACCACGAGATGCGGGCGATGAACCAATCCTTCAAACTCAAAGACAACTATCAGCAAGGTCTTGGTGACCTGACCTGATGTCTTTTTTATTTCTTGGAGAACCTTATCCGATCCATTGTGAAGACTGAACCTTGGTATCAAGATCATAACCGTAGACCCACGTCTTATCACCACTTACGATTCTCTTAGGGAACATCTTGTTCTCATTTGCGCGATCCAAAACCTCTTCACAGATTGCGAGGCGAAGTTCTTTCTGGCCTTGGCTCATGAGACGTGGGACGAACTTCGCGGCAACACGATGCATACCAAGATGCTTTGTTAGAATTTCGTGACATTATCCACTTGAAATGTTACAGTCTTCTGTAATCTCTCGCACAGTTAGTCTTCGATTGGCACGTACAATTTCATTGACATTTCTGACATGAGTATGGTCAGTAGACGTCGCAGGACATCTTAAACATGGGTTGTGTTTAAGTTCCATTTTTAAATCATGTGATCCACTCGTAACATCGAGTTCGGCTTAAGCACTCATTACTGTTGGCCTGATAAGTCTCGGTTAAGGCAGTCTTGAATTTCAAGAAAAATTTAATACAGACGCGTTGGCCCTCTAACTCTGTCATCTCGAAACTCGCGACACAACGTTCTGCTCAGTACGCCACTGAACAATAACTAACAGGCATCAACAATGAAACTTCCTGCAGTTACACGTTAAATGCAGGAGTGAGCAGGGATGACAACCGCATTTCGCTCCAACACACCATTGGCGCGAAATTACGAATGTTACGTAATTGTTTGAACAGACTTTCTGATGTAAATCGTGCAAGGAAGGAGAAATTCCTGTCTGCTAAATGTTTATTTGGTAAAACAGCTTCCATTCTACGAAAAGACTGAGTAACATTTTACGACGAGTGAATGGTCAAATGATGTATAGTCTCTTTCCATAACTATGTTAATTGCATCTGTATCACCATCGCTTCTTCAAATAGAGGTGCAATAATTTCTGCTGCTAGCACAGTAGTCACAAATTCCGAGCAAAACTCCCGCCTGAAACGACCGTGGCAGTGCCCTCTAACGCATTACGTAGTGGGCTTCCGCAATATAGATGATGATATAGGCACGCCTGTCTGTTGGCACCTTGGCCACTGGTATATTTAAGCTGAGGTGTAACACATGCTGCTAGTTTCTTGGGTGAGAGGTTTCAAACAATGTCTGCACACACGAGATCAAAGAATTTCGCTGCGGTCTGTTTGTGTGAACAGTCTCTGTGATTCTCTCCACCTGTGGCCTCGGGCGGCACTTTTTTCACGCACGGCTTGTCGAGGAGTTACAGATTATCTGCTGACCGAACTTATTGGGTAGTAGGAAGTTGAACTTGATTGCATCCACAAATCCACCGACACCTGCCACCTGCTCCCGACAAGAATGTTGGTCAGAAGCTGCGAGTTTACCGACGGTCGACTGTGGGCTTGCAACAAAGAGGCTGGGCTCACCTCATGCAAGACCTGAAGAAGAACAACTTCAAGTCGGGATGTGACGGATGAAGCGAACCGTAAACAACAACATTAAATGCTGTTAATAGTATTTTGGCATGTACCTATGTTTTAATATTTACCTCCATAGCCCGTTACATACACACACACACACACACACACACACACACACACACAAACTCACACACACATGCGCGCTCCTACACACACACACACACACACACACACACACAAACACACACACACACACACATGTACATCGTTAAATGTCTGTTTGGTGTGCAGGCAGCCTATTATTATATTGAGCCAGACATCGTATTTCATTTATAATGCTTTCACTCGAGACGCTTGTTACAGGGATATGAAATTGGAAGCAATCTCTTACCTCTAGGTTCAACTTCAGGTATCTGCTTACGGTTAGCTTTCAGAATATCACTGATCGGTGTACTACCAATGAATTTGTCTTAAGGACCATATAACTTGCTTTTCGATTCCATAGGATTCAAACACGCTACCATACTTCTGAAAAGTAACTGAAAGACTAGTGGTGTTGGCCATGTGCCGTAACCAATCTGCCTTGTTTTGTAGAAGCTGTAGCCAACTAGCAGATTCGGAATCCTCCGATCTTTAGAGAATCAAGAGGTCACATATTAATTATGTGCTTTTAATTGTATTATATACTTTTAAATTGTTGCGAATGTTTAATCACAATGTGTACTTGCAATAATCCAACAGATACCAGTATGGTCCTACGGACCATGGATGGAGGACAAGGCGCAGATTCCATATTCCTAGATTCCCGGAAAGCATTTGAGACGATGGCCCACTGCAGAGTGTTGATGAATGTCCGGGTATACGGTTTAGTTTCCCAGTCACTTGAGTGTCTCGAAGAGTTTTTAAGTAAATGAAGCCAGTACGTGATCTTCAACAGAAAGCGTTCATCAGAGACAAGGGCATCGTCAGGAGTGTCCCTGCGGAGTGCGATACGACCGCTTTTATTCTTTGTATACACAAATTGTTGTGTTGGCAGAAGAGCCAACACCGTGTTACTAGAGTTGGCCGTTTTAGCTCACGCAGGCTGGCGTGAAGAGGGAAAAACCATACTGACGTGAGGTCTGGAACATGACAAGGAATTGGAATTCAGAAAGCGGACGTAAGTAGTTTGATACTTAACTTTAATCCATTAATGATGAACGTCGCTCTTGACGGTACATGAGTCACAATATTACCTGTTCAGAGGACATAGTAACAGAATATGGCGCCTTGCTAGGTCGTAGCAAACGACGTAGCTGAAGGCTATGGTAAACCGTCGTCTCTGCTAATGAGAGCGTATGTAGTCAGTCAACAATCGCTAGCAAAGTCGTCTGTGCAACTGGGGCGAGTGCTAGGGACTCTCTCTAGACTAGACCTGCCGAGTGGCGGCGCTCGGTCTGCAATCACTGATAGTGGCGACACGCGGGTCCGACGTATACTACGGACCGCGGCCGATTTAAAGGCTACCACCTAGCAAGTGTGGTGTCTGGCGGTGTCACCACACAAATGACCTGACTGAAAGGATCTGCAGCAGTTTTTTGATGCAACTGTAGTGTACGGGAATGTGTCGCAATTGAGCGACTGTAGGAATACACAAGATGGCTTAAACAAAATTTCGCCGGCTGTGGTGACCGAGCGGATCCAGGCGCTACAGTATGGAACCGGGCGACCGCTACGGTCGCAGGTTCGAATCCTGCCTCGGGCATGGACGTCTGTGATATCCTTAGGTTAGTTAGGTTTAAGTAGTTCTAAGTTCTAAGGGACTGATGACCTCAGAAGTCCCACAGTGCTCAGAGCCATTTGAACCATTTTTTTTAAACAAAATTTCAAGTTAGTGTGATGAATGACGGCTTGCTCTAAATGTAGAAAAATGTAAGTTAATGCGGATGAATAGGGAAAACAGCCCAGTAACGGTACAGCATTACTTTGGTGCAGCTTGACAAGAGTCACTTTCATTAAATATACTGGCCTAATGTTGCAAAGCATGACATGGAATGGAATGAGCACGTCAGATTTTTGGTAGAGAAGGCGGATGCTCCACCTCGTTTTCTTGGGAGAAACTAGTGCGACCCTTCTTGAGTACTGTTGGCCTCTTTTGGTTCCCCATCAGGTCGGAGTAAAGGAAGACAGAGGGGCATTCAGATACGGGATTTGTTACTGGGAGATTCTAACAAAATGCAAATATTACAAAGATGCCTCGTGAATTGAAATCGGAAGCCCTGGAGGGAAAAAGGTGCTCCTTCCGCGAGGCAATCTTGTGCAAATTTAAGAGACCCATATTGTTAAAGTGATGATTATAGTGATTCATTCAGGCTGAAATATTTCATTTGATGCAAGTTGGAATATAAATATATAGAACTAATACACGACCAAGAAATGTTAAGAATAAAATATATGACAATCAATAACTTTCCATTATTGTTCCACTTATTAATCCAACAAGGAAGGCATTTGAGGCCGACTGCAGAATACTCTGCTGGCGCCGACGAACGTTTCGCGTAAGCACTATGAAGATTAGATACGAGAAATTAGGGCTCGTACAGAGGCACTTTGACAAATGTTTTTCCCTCTCCCTGTTTGCGAGTGGAACAGGAGAGGAAATTACTAGTAGTACTACAAAGGTATCCTCCGTTATGCACCGTACAGTGGTCTGCGAAGCTATACATAGACGTTGATGTAGATAGTTGACAATGACAACTTGTGTTCCTCGGCAAAGGATAGTTTCGAGAATCTGGTGGACAGCAAGTGTCTGTAGCAGCAGATACACTACTGACCATTAAAATTGCTACACCAAGAAGAAATGCAGATGATAAACGGGTATTCATTGGACAAATGTATTATACTTGAACTGGCATGTAATTACATTTTCACGCAATTTGGGTGAACAGATCCTGAGAAATCAGTACCCAGAACAACCACCTCTGGCCGTAATAACGGAATTGATACGCGTGGGCATTGAGTCAAACAGAGCTTGGATGGAGTGTACAGGTACAGCTGCCCTTGCAGCTTCAACACGATACCTCAGTTCATCAAGTGTAGTGACTGGCGTATTGTGACGAGCCAGTTGCTCGGTCATCATTGACCAGACGTTTTCAATTGGTGAGAGATCTGGAGAATGTACTGGCCAGGGCAGCAGTCGAACATTTTATGTATCCAGAAAGGCCCGTACAGGACTTACAACGTGCGGTCGAGCATTATCCTGCCACTGTTCAAAGTTCCGTCAACGCGAATAAGAGGTTACCGAGACGAGTAACCAATGGCACACCATACCGTCACGCCGGGTGATACGGCAGTATGGCGATGACGAATACACGCTTCCAATGTGCGTTCACCGCGATGTGGCCAAACGCGGATGCGACCATCATGATGCTGTAAACAGAACTTCGATTCATCCGAAAATATGACGTTTTGAAATTCGTGCACCCAGGTTCGTCGTTCAGTACACCATCGCAGGCCCTCCTGTCTGTGATGCAGCATCAAGGGTAACAGCAGTCATTGTCTCCGAGCTGATAGTCCATGCTGCTGCAAACGTCGTCGAACTGTTCGTGCAGGTGGTTGTTGTCTTGCAAACGTGACCATCTGTGGTGTCACCGCCAGACACCACACTTGCTAGGTGGTAGTTTTAAATCGGCCGCGGTCCATTACTACATGTCGGACCCGCGTGTCGCCACTGTGTGATCGCAGACCGAGCGCCACCACAAGGCAGGTCTCGAGATACGGACTAGCACTCGCCCCAGTTGTACGGACCACGTAGCTAGCGACTACACTGACGAAGCCTCGCTCATTTGCAGAGCAGATAGTTAGAATAGCTTTCAGCTAAGTCAATGGCTACGACTTAGCAGGCGCCATTAGTAACATTGCATGTATCTAAAGAGTCTCACTTGTATCGAGACAATCTCCAGATGTACCAAAAGGATGGATTAAAGTTAAGTATTCCAGAAGCTACGTACTTTTCTTTATAGCATTCATTACGTATCCTGTTTCAGACCTCACGCCATCCGGCTTTAGCTTAGCGCGTGCCTTTCGGCTTCCTCTCATTGTGTCTAGGCTGTCTTGTCTAGACACAACACCATCTGTTGACTCAGGAATCGAGACGTGGCTGCATGATCCGTTACAGCCATGCCTGTCATCTCGAGTGCTTGTCATACGAGGCCGTTGGGATCCAGCACGGCGTTCCGTATTACCCTCCTGAACCCACCGATTCCATATTCTGCTAACAGTCATTGGATCTCGACCAACGCGAGCAGCAGTGTCGGGATACGATAAACCACAATCGCGATAGGCTACGATCTGACCTTTATCAAAGTCGGAAACGTGATGCTACGCATTTCTCCTTCTTACACGAGGCATCACAACACGTTTCACCAGGCAACGCCGGTCAACTGCTGCTTGTGTATGAGAAATCGGTTAGAAACTTTCCTCATGTCAGCACGTTGTAGGTGTCGCCACCGGCGCCAACCTTGTGTGAATGCTTTGAAAAGCTAATTATTTGCGTATCACAGCATCTTCTTCCTGTCGGTTCCATTTCGCGTCTGTAGCACGGTATCTTCGTGGTGTAGCCAATTTAATGGCCAGTACTGTATATACATTTGGGTTCCGCAGAGAGCAGTGTAGTGGAGTCAGTTTAGACCCATTACGTGAACGAAGTTTCTGCTGGTGGCATGACAGTGCCGACGTCGTTCCTGAATACATTTTTTATGGTTGTTGGATTCTATCATTTGTTAATAATGAGTACAGAAAGAAATGTGCTGAGGTAATAATAACGGTTACTCGATATATTCATTCGATTATAATAATTTTAAAAGATGAACGTGACTGGGGAATTTTTTGAACCCTAGTCTACAAAAATATCGGTCGTTATTTGCATTAAAATATCCGTTTACTTTATTTCAGTCCAACTAAATACTGCCACTGTTGTAGCCTCCTATCATCAAAACAATAATTTTTACTGTAGACCCTACTGCAACCAAAATTTTGGCTAGAGGAGGCTGGGGATGATTAATAAGTATGCTTTCAACAAAGTGCGCTGCGTACATGTCTGGAATCAATTTTTTACGCAATCCTTTTAGGATTTTTTTCTTTTTCCTTCAAATTAACTTGTGATAGCCTAAGAGGAGGTGACGTGTTCCGTGCGGCGCCGAAGGTCATGTACGTGTGGGAAGCCAAGGAAAATCAAGCGTCGTGTTACGGAAGTCGCTGTCACGGGCCTTTAGGGAACGAACACAGAGTGCTCTTCGACGTTAATTGCTGTTCCGGTGTTATTTATGTCGACACACGCTACGTGCGACCTGCCGGACGCAGCTAACTGATGAGGTTGGCTTAATTTTGCAACGCGATATCCGTTTTATCGTGGCACCTGCGCGCCATAAATAGACAACATAGAGTCAGGTCATATATGGCGGTGTTATTTATGGCACTGTAGCGGTGACGCTGGACTGTCCGATCGCCGTTTGACATACCGGTCACAGCGTTGAACCAAAAACAGAAAGCCATACGTGCGTAAAGGACACACATGAGCTAGCACATATACGAACGTACACACGCACACACATACACACACACACACACACACACACACACACACATACATACACATAGGCCTATGTACGTTTCTAAATATACGCACCTACTGTAGTGAAATGAAACAATGTTTCTCGATAGTAAGTTGAAAACACGCTACCACATTCCAGTACGGTAGAAGTTATTCCTTGATGTCTTACCATCCCACCATCCTGTCCCTTCTCCTTGTTCTGCACACATTCTATTCCTCTCCGGTTCTGAGCAGAACTGCCTCATTCCTTACCTTATCAGTCCATTCTGTAGCACCAAATCTCAAATGCTTCGCTTCTCTTCTGATCTGGTTTTCCCACAGTCCATGTTTCACTACCACACAACTCTGTGCTCTAAACGTAGACTATCAGAAGTTTCTCTCCCGAATTAAGGCCTGAGTCTGATACTAGGAAACATGTCTTTGCCGGTAATGCCCTTTTTGCAAGTGCTAGTCTCCTTTTGATGTCAACCTCGCTCCGTCCGTCATTGGATATTTTTGTGCCTAGGTAGTAGAATTTCTTAACTTCATCTACTTCATGACAATCAATGCTGATATTAAGCTTCTAGCTGATCTCATTTGTGTTACTCCCCATTACTTTCGTCTTTCTTCGGTTTACTCTCAATCGATATTCTGTACCTATTAGACTATTCATTGCATTCAGCAGCTCTTGTAATTCTTTTCCACTTTCACATAAGCCACAAATAAATGACACCGATAGTATTAGAGGGGTTGTCTTGGTTAACAATATGGGAAAGGAATCCACCTCCACAAACATTGCCCAACGACAATGTAGGCCGTCCAAGTCATAGGGGCCACTGTCCGTCGCTTGCTCATGGCACCAAACCTGACTTTGTACCATGACTGGCAGCAGTTAGCGTTCTTGTGAAAGATATCGGAGCGTTCGACGCCACCTAACACTGAATATACTGGAGACCGACTGTGACAAGTTCCGTCTGCCGCTCGTCTCCGTACGAACTTACGTTCCCTATCGACGCAGCAGACGTTGTTTCTTCTACCTCTGACGATTTGTTTGGTCATTAGATGAAGTTTTGCCAACTTAGGTTCCTATCCCCAATTTGCTTATCAAGAAACCCTCTACAACCACTCGAAATTTGTCAGTAAGGTTTTGTTATTCATTGTTTTTGGAGGAGTTTTACATATGACTTAATATTTGTTTACTACACATACATGTAAGCGTATCTGAGTCTGTTACGAACATAAATCACATAGATATTGGAAACGTTGAAACTGCTAATGTTGGAATTGTACGGTAAGGATTTAAGTATCCATTTCATTATTCTGGAGACCAAATTATTACAAAATGTCATTAAATACTTACGTGTACGGGTGTCTGTGGGTACTTGTCCCACCATAACTCCGCAACGTTAAGTGTAATTTTAAGCATACATTGCGAATACACGACTTTACAGTTGAAATAGTTCTGTGCCTGAAACGCATACGTATCACTCCCAAACTGGTTGTGTGTAAGCAACACAGACACAGGAGAAATATGACTGCCAAAACACAGTAGAGGGAAAAAATAGCTATTTGCGAATAGGCCTCACGCACTAAGGGTTCAGAACAAACTTAGTGTAGTATACAGATAGTTCACCCATCCTGGGAATAGATAATCTTGAAAATATTTGACTGGCAAGATATCATTCCCATGGACTCCAAGATTTTGGAGAATTTTTTATTTTAAATAATATAAATGTAACATAAAATCATACAGAAGACTGCGAGAATTATTATATTGACCAGGAGTTCTGCATTGAGGCTGAATGGGTCGCAATGGTAAAAGTCAACAACCAGGCAATGCGTCACTTTATCGCTCATATGACATGTTTTGGAATTTATCCACCAACAGATATCGGAGAGCGATTACTGCATGTAGGTATGACGTTGCAAGTTGCATGTGAAACAAACATTAACAGACTATAGTTCGTGTATATCTGATAATGGGTAAATTCGGAACGCATAATATGAGCAATAAAGTCTTTCCTTGCTTGATATATGACTTTTATCACTGCGATCAAATAAACTTGATGAAGAACTACTGACTATTTTAATTTCAGGATTGATGCTGGGTAACAAATGAGAAAACAAATACCTTATTTTCGTGTGCTAAAACTTCAAATTAAGATATATCAGA